>NC_092815.1:87085531-87385531 GCF_023375885.2 Dermacentor andersoni
TCCCGAAACAGGGCAGCAGATAGTCTTTTGCAGGACTTCTGGTGCTCGGCGTAAGTCACCAAGTCGCTAACGTTGTCAATGGAAGAACGGCCACGCCTGAAACCGGCCACTGCATCTGGATATACCTGGTAACGTTCGAGGTACCATTCTAGCCGTGCTAGAACCATCCTCTCCATTAGTTTTACGATGCAACTGGCAAGCGCAATTGCTCGGTATGGTGCAATGCCTACAGGCAACTTGCCAGGCTTGAGCAGTGGAATTAGGCGACTGGTCTTCAATTCCTGGGGAACCGTACCTGTCTGCCAGGAGTTGTTGAACAAGAGTAGGAGCATTTTCCGAGCCTCTTCGCCAAGATTACATAGGGCACCGTAGGTTATACCGTCGGGTCCTGGTGAAGATGAACGCTTGCACAAGGCCAGTGCAGCTTCGAGTTTGTCCATGGAGAAAGGACTGTCCATGCGGGGGTCGCGTGAAATCGGTGAGTGGTGGAGCGCCGATGTTCCAGCGGAACTAGTTTCGCCGGTGATCCTCCTCCAGAAAGCTTCGGCGACGTCAATCTCGCTGCATTGTTGGTGAAGGGCCAAAGGCTTAAAAGGGTGGCACTGCTGAGGGGTTCCAAGGAGACCACGAACAGTACTCCATAATTGAGACAAAGGTTTTCGTGGATCCAAAGACTCGCAGAATGACTTCCATCTTTGCGATGCAAGTTGGTCCATGCGACGCTGAAAGCAGATGGAGATGCAGATGGAGATACTGCAAAAGGCCTACAACATGACTAGAACTATGACAAAACCAAACCGCTTTTATCTTTGCGACAATGTAATAAATTACAAAGGGGAACATGCAAACGAGCTGCCAGTCATTATTACAAGGAAACGTGCATTACTGATTGTTGTATTTCAAAAAGAAAAGGAAAAAATCGGAAGTCAGGACATTTGACCACCCCGAATATAGGTCAAGTCAGGACTCGGGACATTCATTCAACAGTCGGGGCTGGCCCGCTTAGTTCTGCACGGCTCAAAGCTCTGACACGGACATACAAACACACGCACACATTTGAAGGTTTAATGATGTCAAAAGGCAACTTCGTCCCGAATTTCAGGTGGGGTGCCTATTATAAATTTATTAGTGTTCGTTCAAAGCATTGCAGCAAACTGCGGTATATATGGACCTTTCAGCGTCCGATAAATAAACAAGTCCCTTCACCCCCCCGTGACACTTCTGACACGGTTCAGCCTTGCATGGATGCCGCCTACCCTGTTACGGAAAGCGTCCTGATCTGCCCACACTGCAATTCAGCTGCCTTGCTGGGCTACATACAGACTTCGGCCAGAGAAAGAAATTCGGCTACGTCAACGACTGGATCTGCACAACAGGGAACCCTGCCCAACAATATGAGCAGCAATTCCGATTCCTAGGTAAATTATACGTTCTTTTTTATTTCATTTTCGCACGTAATCAAGTACGTTGTAGTATATGACATGTATTTTCTTACTTCACATTACTTTTTTTTTCCTGTTGAGGTTTCTATGTCTTGCTTGCGATCGTGTGTTTTTATACTGCATGCTAATATTTCATTGTACGGCAATCCAATTTCCTGCTTCTACTGACACACGTTATCTTTCTACGTGAAACTTAACAAAAAAACGGGCAGGAGTACCCGTGAACAAAATACAAGAAATAAATTATTCAGAGCAAGATCATACGCAAGACTGACCAGCCTTTTGATTTTACTTCGATTTCTGGCTGCAGTCGAAGGAAAAAGAAAAAAGAAATAGGCAGAAAAAAGAAGACATCAATTAAGCACAAGTCAAAATAGGTCAAAGGTTGCCCACGACTTCCGCATGGCCAGAGAAAGACAGCAATATTAATTATTCCAGCGGCAAGCCGTATCCGACTATGCAAGAAAATCAACTTGTGCCGTAACTGTGTGTACAGAATACACGGGTGCACAAAGTATTTCAGACACTACGACCGCAATGGTGTGCATACAATCTATTCAGTTTTTGCACAATTAGGGGTGTCTCAGGGCTGTTCTTATTTATTTCCTTTTCGACTGTAATCAAGTGCGTTGTATTATAAGACACGTGTTTTTTTTTATTTCGCATGTTCTTCTTCCCCCCCCCCCCCCCGCGCCCCTGTTGAGGTTACGTTTTGCTTGCGATCGTGTTTCCGTACTGTATGCTAATACTTAATTGTACGGCAATCTAATTTCCTGCTTCTACTCGCCCCCGTGATCCTTCTATGTGAAACATAACAAAAAAGAATACACCGAAGTACTTTGAACAGAATATAATAAATGAATCATTCGGAGCAAAAGCATACGCAAAGCTGACTTGACTGTGCTTCAATGTCTGGTTGTCGAAAGAAGAAAAAAGGAAAGGTTGAAAGAAACAGGGCGAAAGAAGACAAATCAACTAAGCACGGGTAGAAGAAGGTCAAAGGTTGCCCACGACTTCCGGCTGGCCAGAGAAAAACCGTAATATTAATTATTCCCGCGGCGCGCCGCACCCGATTGTGTAAGGAAATGAACCTCGCTTGTGCTGTTAATTGTGCATACAGAGTACTCACAAAGTAATTCGGACACTTCGACCACAGTGTTGTGCATACAAACTATTCGGCTTTTGCGATTTTTAGGCTGGCTCAGTTAGCATTGCGACGCTAGACACGAGGTTGCGGGCTCGACTACCGGACGCGGAAGCCACGTTTCGAAATTAAAACGGCGAAATTGAAAAAGAAGAAATAGTAAAAAAGCGCGCCTGCTTGGATGTACTATAGGGAAAGGTCAAAGAACCGTAGGTGATTAAAATTAATTCGGAGCTCTTCACTACGGCGTCCCTCATAGCCAACTTGTCTAGTTTCGGAACGTGTAACCCCACACTTTTCTGCACAAGGGTCCTCCTCTGCGATCAAAACTATTCTCCAGGAATTGCTGGAAACTCCGTTACGCTGGAATAACTGTTACTCCCGTATATGCCTGACTGAGTTCTCGCATATCCACCTATGAAGTACGTTCGCGCCCTGCGTTCCTAGCTGAAGTATTATTTTATTTGGGTTCGAGAATTATCGGAAATAGAATGTTAAATAACATCAGTATAACTACGTCAGCAAAGGATTTTCCAGCATTCTCATTGTTCAGTCTACTAAGAGACCCACTTCCGGTTTCTAACTATATTTTTGTGCGGTGTAGCAAATACTATATATCGTAGTCGTTCTCGCTTGAGAACGTTACTTCTGGCACAGGACTGCACCAAAAACAAAGGCGGCTACGCCATGTGCACAAACAGTTCCATATTTTTTTTCTGATCTGTTTTCTTTCCTATCTTTTGTACCATTTACCCTTCACGCACAACAGTGTGGTCAACCAGACACTTAGTTCCTTCTCCCCCCCCCTTTTCCTCTAATTCTCTCACTCTCTCCTTGCCCGACTTCTGCTACGATATGGACGAGACAGAAGTTCACGAGAAAATGGAGGTTTGAAATGAAGCGCAGTGGTAGATAGAACAAGGAATGACGCTGCAGGGACAAACTTACAAAACAGGTACTTTTCTTATGACGGACAAAAGGGCTTGTCGACTTGGCGTCCTCCTTGTCGAAACGTTGGCTTCAGCTACACTCTTTGTTTCTGCCCCTGTTCTTCGCGCATTGAACGGACACATTGTTAGGCGAAAGAACCCGGTACAGCTGCATCTTAGACGTGAGCTGCACAGAAGACTATAGGGGCACAAAAGAGAGGCTACCACACACCGACGCATTCTCAGCTTAAGTTCATTTCAGAGGGAACATTCGTGTGTAATATATACAACCCACAAGCAAATACGCACGCAACAACGGTAGAGGATCTATCATGCAAAGCAATGGGAAACCTTAAAACACCCCTTTGCGCTTTTCAAAAGCTTAGCAGAAACGAAAGCTCTCCGCTGTTGCAGGATACCGAATTGAATTACTTATATGCTCATTTCAAACCTTGGTTCTTTTCATCCGGAACGTCTCAATTACTTCTCTGTTGAGTTGGTCGTGGTGCTTGCATAAAATCCTGTTTCAGTTATTAACGGTTTCCAACCGCGATACATAACCGGTGATATGTGGTATTTCAATAAGCCCAAATGCAAGGTTCTGCTGAATTTCGTAACGGCTACCGCAATAAAGAGAAGAAGAAAAAGAAAGATAACGAATGCGCCGCAATCCGCTTATTCATTGCGGTGGAAAAGACGCGAGAACAATTAAGGAAACGGCCCGACCGGAAATAACGAACATGCCCAGAAACAAATGAAGCACCACGAGTAATACGTTGTATTTCTTCTTCATAAGGGGCCTGCTTTCTGTTACTCTCCGTCTTATATATGAGGTGACTTTTCTGCTAAACGCACATGTTGCCTCCACGACGTGCCGCCCACGGTACCTGACGTATTGCCTCAAAAAGGGACTGCTGCTGGTTACGGTGCAAGCTCTGTTGGCATGTGACGCTTTTTCCCCTCCGGTCGTTTTCCTAAAGGTTATGCGCATTTCCCCACCACAAGACGTAGGAACCAACTGCCCCAGCAACAAGTAGTAATTCGACCATTGCTTTCAGCAATCGGATGACACGTGTCGGCTGTCTTTACTGTGAGCCTAGGCGTCTCGCGGAGAGAGAGAGAGAGAGACGGTGCGAGGCCGACGGCGAAATGATGTGCCAGCGTCACGTCGACAGCGGTCGCCGCCGTGAAAGTGTGCTCGTTAGGACGGGCTTTCACGGCACACGGCGGCAGTCATTCGAGGTATACACACGCCGCATTCAGCCGGACGCGTCCCGTTCTTTCGGGCGCATCCTGAAAGGGCTTAATCGCGCCGATCCTTGCCGGAGGAGTGTCAGCGGTGTACGCGTATCTAACTAGTGGCTTCTGTCCCGGAAGCAGTGCCGAACAGAAGCCATAAATCTTGCTGGCGCTTACGTCGTCCGATGTGCAGAGGTAACGCCGCTTGCGACAAAAAAAAAAACAAAAATAATAATAATAATAATAATAATAATAATAATAGGCGGAGGAGGAGGGGGGGAGGAGAAATTAATTAAGCCGTAATTAAATACGACGTTTGCTGCAAGGTCAAAATTACAGAAAAATTGCAGAAACCATCGAAGCGACAAGCTTATCCGGATCGCAGAAATCACATGGGCACGCTAGCGATAATTCCGAACTACATTGCTGTCCTCGATGGCTGTGTTTGATGATGACAACGCAGATTATCCTTGACATATTTTGGTAAACGACACTAAAGCGTAACAACGGCAACGTTGAGACGCGTCGCGACGAAGACGGAACGAGAACGGCTGCACGCCTGCGCTTTCCCAGGACTCCACTTGCATACCCCGACGGAGGCTACACACTCCGCCGACCATTCGCTTTGAGAGCGTGCAGATCGCGCGCACTGCGGGAAGCGAAGCTGTGGTTAGCCGGCGAGACGAGGCGGCGCATCTCGCCGACAGACGCGCCGCGCACTTCGACGACGAGCGCGTCCCAGCGCCACCAACAACCTTCTGTCTGTTTGTTTGTTTGTTTGTTTGTTTGTTTTCGTTTGAAGTGTGCTCAAAGGGAAATGAGCTCTCAGTAATACTTGCGTTTGTCTCGTGGGCTTTAGTACAATTTGGTCGAGATTCTAGTTGATTAACAAATCGACGCTCCGCCAGAACTGATGCGCACGACCCTGCACCGAGGCCTCGGCCCGAGTGTCACGCAATCCGCGGGAAACGCGACGGGACAAACTGGTGCGCCTACTGAGAGCCGGGCGACTGGAAGATCATGCAGGCTATCAGTCCAGATAATCAGTAAAAGAAACCGTGAAAGTAGCTAGGAGCGCAACTAGTACCGTGTCTCACAGATTAACCGATACAAACCGCGGATCTAAACCTCAAGACGCGACAAAGCTCTCACGCGAGCCTCAAGGCGATCGGCGACGAACGCAACCCTCAACGCGGTTGCGCGACAAAATTTATGCCTAATATGCGAAGTGGGTGTCCTGTCCGAAGAGTCAAGCAGTCGCGACGCATCGCCTTCAGTTCGGGCCATGTACAGGGTGTCCCTGCTACCTTTAGCCAAAGGTTAAAAAAAAAAAAAAAAGAACATGCGAATGCCACGAAGCTCGACAAAACCAAGGTAATGTTGTTTGCCGTCGCTTGGAGATACTCAAATTATTTTTGTTTCTTTCTGCCTAATTAGAGTCTTAAATAATTTTCTCGATGATAGAGCCATTCTATCGCCTATGCAGCGTGGCTTTCGAGGGGGCCTCTACACTCTAACCCAATTAACCGCTGTAATTCACAGTCTCGCTAGCACTGTCGACAAATCAGGGCAAACAGACATATTTTTGGACTTCAGGAAAGCACTTGATCGTGTATCGCACGCAAAGCTAATAGAAAAACTTGAACGTCTCAACATTCCTTCACATCTCGTAAATTGGATTCGCGTTTATCTTTCCAACCGTACGTAATTCGTAGTAGATGATAATTGTTTTTCCAGTATCTTTCCTGTCACTTCTGGTGTTTCCCAGGGTGGTGTTGACATTGTAAACACTGTTACTCAGCCCGTACAAATTAAACTATCTGCTGATGACTGTACGTCTCCTCCTTAATGAAATCACCTGCCAAGAAGATCAAGCTACTCTAAACTCTAACCTTCAAGACATACTATAGCTTGGTGTGCACGCTGGGATATGCAGCTTAACACTGATAAAACAGTATTTATGAAGATCACTAGAAAAATTAATAAACTGTCGTTTACCTATAGCCTAGCATCTAAACATCCTACGGAAATGAATGAATATAAGTACCTCGGCGTTACAATAGCCACTAACCTTAGTTGGAACTCGCACATCTCGCATCTTCGCGACTCAGCTTTTAAAAAGCTTTGCTACCTCAGGCATAAATTAAAACACGCTCCTTCTGAAATCCGTCTTATCGCCTACACCTCTCTTGTCCGTCCTAAATTCGAGTACGCAGCTATTGTATGGGATCCCTATACTAAAGCTAACATCGATGCGCTAGAAATAATACAACGTAAAGCAGTAAGGTTCATCTTCTCTAAATATCTCTCAAGTGATTTCCCAAGTCAGTTAATGGCTGAACACAATATTCAGTCTTTGCAACTAAGAAGGAAAATTCCCAGGCTTAAACTTCCCTTCTTACTGAGTAACAATAAACTATCTCTTTCCCCCGCGCCTTACGTAATACCCTTTACTGCCCGCCGAACAAGACATCGCCACGCTGCCTCATTAACGCCTTATAATGGTAGAACCAACGTCTTTATGTATCCCTTTTTCCCTCCACAAAAACGGAATGGAACAGCCTAACTTATCGCAAACTTGTCAGCACTGACTCAATAGCGTCTATTACTATCTAAAATTAGTGCTTGTTGTTAAGAAATATTGTTTCAATTTGTATCGTTATGCAATATTTATTGATTTACGCATTGTATAATAATATTGAATTATACCTATTCCTCTTTTTCTCTATTACATTTCCAGTGCTTCGAAATTGTGCTTATAAAACAGTGATTCAATTTGTATTTGCCACTCTCTATGCATTATTTAGGTGCTTTACTCATCATGCATTCCTACTTTCTATTACATTTTTTCCGGAGCTATTTCTACTCCTTCGTCAATCTATTGTGTTTTCTTTTTGTACCTTTCCCTTCCTGCCTGGGCCTTCTAAGGCCTGCAGTATTAATAAATAAATAAATGAATAAATAAATAAATAAATAAGTAAACTTCTCAAATATCATAATTAGATGAAAAGTGTCAATGAGAAAATTGTAGAGCAACATGGAAAACTCCCTATACAGCTTTCTGTTGCCCAATACTGGCTACATAGAAGTGTTTTTCCGAGCGTGAAAGAAGCCAGCGAATACATACGCACAGTGCCTCAAAATTATCTAATTAAGCAGAATGCAAAAAAAAAAAAATAATTTTAGTATCTCCAAGCGACGGCAAACAACAATACCTTGGTTCTTTCCAGCTACGTGGCATTCGCAATTGTTTTTTTTAACTCTGGCTTAAATTAGCTGGGACACCCTTACATGAGCGAGGTTTCATCGTCGCATACGCAATATACAGGAGAGCAGGAAATTGCCCTGAAGAGGGGGGGGGGGGGGGGAGAAGGCCGTGCATTGCATGCCTGAACAGCTCCTGTAGCGCGCGTCGTTCGGAAAGACGTAGTCAATAAGTTATCGACACTACGTCAGGACACCACAGAGCCTATGAGAGACGCCGTATGATGGAGTACTTCTATAGTAAACTACATGCGGCTCCTATAACGTAAAAAAAAAAAATAATCATAATAAAGCGGAAAGCACCTGCGTCAAAACCATCCGATCTGTTGGACGCCGCGTCGGAAAGGTATACAGCCGATCGATTCCGGCTTCTCAAACCTGTCAGAAAACTAATGAAAGCTCGTCGGAAACTTGATCGGTACACGCGTTTGTCGGCGCGAGTAGCTGTGCGCGACGGATACGCGACGTGAGGTTATTAGGCGCACATGTTTCGCCACTCGAGTAGAGATGGAATTTTTTCGCATCGGAATGCGGCTGGCAATCCAACGAGCGCCGCTGCCGGCTGCGTTTCCGCGAAGTGCCACGTCAGCCGCATCGAATTGCGTCGTTCCAGCAGAAAGAAGCACTGCAAGTAGTTAGGTCTCTTCCCGAACATCGAGCAGCCAAGCAAAAAACGAAAAAGAGGTTCGCGAATCCCTATTACCGCCTTCACGCGTTGCCTCGCGCGAGTAATACCATCGCGTAAGGACACTGGGGTTGTTGATGACGAAATCCCGCGGTGTAACCTACATCGCGCGCGCGCGCGCCGCCATTCCCACGGGCATTCGAGGGTGCAACGCGACATATGCGCTCTGCCTTTGTAGGAACGACTACCAAAGCCGCCCCCGCGCACCCATACGTACAAACACCACGGCGCGAACGTTCGCGAAAGCTGCGCAGCAATATGTGATTTCGGCGGAGCTAGAACGCTGCGTCGCTCGTGGCAACGGAACAAGCGAACGCCGATATACTGTACGAAGCGGCAGCGAAAGAAAATAACGCAGAAAAAGAAAAGAAGGAAAGACGCACAATGCGCGACGAAACGAAGCAGGCCACCCAGCCCCGGAATGAAGACACGGGTCATCGCGCGACACGCGCTGCGGGTCTCGACGATGCGCCGCGGAGCGTGAGCACCAGCTTGTCCTGGCAGTCGGCGCCGTTGCAGTGCGTGTGTAACACAACACAACACAACACAACACAACACAACACAACACACACACACACACACACACACGGCTCCTGCACCGACTGCACGAGCGTCCGCGCGACTGCGGAAATCGCGTTCAGCGCTAAAGAAGAGCAGAAGAAAAAAAATGCATGTTTATCGAGGC
This sequence comes from Dermacentor andersoni, assembly GCF_023375885.2. NCBI lineage: Eukaryota > Metazoa > Arthropoda > Arachnida > Ixodida > Ixodidae > Dermacentor > Dermacentor andersoni. Next base: position 87,094,920 of record NC_092815.1, read on the forward strand.
ACTTATGCCTGGGAAGTCGATTTGAATGCAGCCATCTAGATCGCACCTGCGACCCGCGCACGTGCATCGACTCGGCACATTGGCATTGCACTGCGGCCATATATTTAAAAAAAAAATGAGATGTTAACGTGCCTTTTTCTTTTTTTCTTTTGTGATACACGTGCACTCAGAAGCTTCAGTTTCTTACGCGAGCGCATTCCCACAGGCCACGTCTCGCGAAAACGAGCGCGAGTTGCATCTGTCAGAGGCACGATACAAACACACTCCCCAGTGGCGCGAAGCGACTTCCTAAGGAAAACTACAAAAGTGCATTAGAAAGAAAGAAAGAAAGAAAGAAAGAAAGAAAGAAAGAAAGGAAGGAAGAAAGAAAGAAAGAAAGAATGAAAGAAAGAAATGAAGGAAGGAAATCTACACTCTAAGAAAAGTTTACACCCTTCTGAGTGTATATTTGCCACACAACGATAATCGTCACCTGTCTTGCCCGCATTTCCTTTCTTGAAAACGCTGCGCTCGTTACTTTCCTGTCGGGAATGCTATGTCATGCTGATAACGCGCATGCTGGTCGTTGCTGGAATGTACCGGTCTCGTTGCGTTAAAGAAAGGAAATGCGGAGAAGACAGATGATGATAATCGTTGTGTGGCAAATATACACCCCAAAGGGTGCAACTGTTTTTAAAGTGTATTAGAGCCATGCACAAAAGTGCGCAGTAATGTTCAGATTTTTTACATCTGATTCGAGCGTACCAAATTGTTTTGCTTTTCAGCGTTTCCTCAATAAGTACTACTACTTCTACTCTCTGTCTCTCTTTCTCTCTCTCTCTCAACCACACAACTACCAACTAAAGTTTAACAACTATAGCGCTATTACCTCTACTTAATCAGAGTTACCAACTAAACCTTACCTAGAGCCAAGCCAGAGTTAAACTACAGAGCTTAACTTAGAGTTAATGTAGATTAAAACCACCTTAATGTTGCTCGCTAGACTCACCAAGTTACTACCACAGTCACCGACTAAAGTTTCACCGAGACACATACGTAAGCGCTCGTCCTACTGCGGTTATATGTTCTCATATTCCCTGTCCTTCGTTTACCACCACCTTCACGATGTCGACAGTGTTCACCTTTCACCTCGTCACGCGTACGCACCGCTTTTGTTTCACACAAGGAGGACCGGCGGCAGGCGTGTACCGGGCTGCTGTGTGTCCCTGCAGGAAACGTATACACTCCGCACCGCGTTCCGCGACCACTCAGCGAAGCTTATCGCGGCCGCGTTAGCTATACATCTCGGTCTTCGATACACAGATCAAACGTGCGGATACGAAGGTCGAAAGACGAAGACAAAGTGTAGTTTGTGGGAAACTCACGCTGCAGGAGCCGACATCAGAAGCGCCCTCCCATCCTTTCGGACGAAAGCGAGATTCGACTGTGTATGCGCGCGCAAGTATCGAGTCAGCTATAGCGAGTTCTTATGGGAGGCGCGCCACATCATCAAACAATGGCGGTGAGTGCAAGTGAAAAAAGGCAGTAATTTCCTCGCAAGAAGTGCGTGCGCCGCCGGGCACCTGTGTATGCGTTCGACCGATACGGCGCATCGCGGACCGTTGACGAGCAGATATAATCAGTCGCGTGCGTCTTATCTGTTTGGTTCCGCGCGGATTATACGGGCTACATAATCACAACGATTGCTATGCAAGCAAAAAAAAAAAAAAAAAAAAACAAACACAGCCCTAGCTTACGAAAGTCGTCCACGGAATTGTGTTTATATCGGCGTTTCGTTGCCTCCAATGGACTTTCTCATAAGAGGCAGCTGAATACCATGCATGACGCTTGCAATGTATCCGCGGACAGCGCTCCGAGCGTTTGCTTTCCGTGTACAGCAGAACGCACGCTTCTGAACGCAAAAAAAAAAGAATGAAAAAAGTTAATTGAAGGACGGCGAATATCAAAGAATATGCTCAAAGTTCTTATATTTACCCCGTCGGTGATATCGTCAACGGAAATCTGAATGCGAAAAATGAATGGAAAGGAAAGCAAAAATTTAAAAAGAGACAGGAATGCAAAAATAAAAAAAAAGAACAGCACTAATTTGAACATTTTGCGCCCTTTAGAGAGCGACGCGGACATTTGTCACGAATGTCCGCGGACTCCTGACACTGCGAAAGATGCCTCCTGTACATTATAGATTGCGATTTCCTGGCGCTTTTAATGTTGAAAGCGCACCCCGTTCAAGGTCCGTTTTCGCAGAACCTTTCTTTTTCTTACGCAGGTAGCGTTCCTGCAGGATCGGGCACATCGCCGCGGCTTGCGCTATACTTGTATCCGCCCGCCACTCATCACGCCGATGGCCCTCACAAATGGCGGGCGCCTGAAGGAATCGCGGTCCTTTTAGTTAGAGGGGGAGAAGTAAAAAAAAAAAAATGAGGAGTGTTGCTTTATGCACGCAGGCGAATATGAAACATTGCAGCCAATTGCTCCGCGCGCGCGCCACATATCAGGAGCGTCATGGGTCTGAAACCCCGTCGCATTGCATCCGGCATGCGTATACCAGCCGCCGGTAATGCAGGGGATTTGAACCGAGGCGCAACAACAGGCTGCGCGCCATCCATTCCGCGTCGACCCACATGGCTGTTAAACATGCACGCTCTATCGCTCCCTGTATCGCGGAAGAAGAGATGCTTCGCGAGTTTACGGCCCGAGTCCCACTATTGTCGCACGAGAATGGCGAGATTGAGCCTCCTCGCTATAGGAGCTTTGGATCTTAGCTGCACACTCCGAAGTAATCAATGTCGACGAGTTAGGCTTCGTGACATGGCTATTTTCGCGCATGATTCAAGCAACGTTGCACGGAAGTAACAAGCTCGCGTATGGATTGTCACGACCTCGCTTCCTACGATGTTGTCGGTTAAAGAAAGAAAGAAAGGAAGAACGAAATACTTATCCTACAATACGCACTGAAAACAACACGAAAGAGAGGCCATATATATGACACGGAGGACGTAGAAAAAAGTGGACGACGCAAAATGTGCTCAAAAGTAGGACGCGGTGCGACCTACAGATTCTTTATAAACAATACAAATAAAAATATAAGCAGAACGAATGCGACCGAAACAAAAGAATGCGGAAAAGAAAAATTGAAAACAACCGAACATAAATATGAGCGACGCGCTGCTTTTCGTAAACAACAGCGAGCAACGAAAGGCGCGCGCAGCGATTCGCTCTTCGTAAACAACACCTGCATTCAAAGCGGGCTGCCCCGTGCTGCTGTAGCCGTTGAATGGAAATAACGCGACAGGCGAAAGCGAGCTCGTTTTTCAATGCGGCATGCAGAGAGCACGTACACATGCAATAGTGTTGTCTGAGCTCGAGTGCGCGCGCGCGACCATCGACACAATGGCGATCAATGAGGACCACCTGGACTTCGACAAAGGCTTGATGCATCGGCGAACGACGCGATTTCATTACGCGCGCAATACGCAAAGCTCCGCTCTTTAGGGCTGAACTCGGCGCGATAACAAAAGGAACGCAAACGTGTAGACAACAGCGTCGATTTGTCAGTGTTATAATTACGCTAATATTTTTTTTATGATTTGCAATCACGTCGTACAGTGGTAGTTAGTACTCATGTGTTCAAACTTCTTTCTTCTCCGGTTGAGTTGCACTAATTATAAATTTATAATGTATTGCTGATTAATGATTCAAACTTGCACAATTTGATCCCAAGGCACTGCAGACTCCATTGAAACGATATTAAAAGTTTATGATGACGTTCTCTGCACTTGCCATCGAGATCGATCCTCATAATTACAGAGTATTTACACTTCGGTTTAGTGTACGATAATTCAAGTCGCAATGTCCTTTCATTTTCTTTTTTTCCCTTCAGAAAAGAACTAAGTCACGGACTTCACACGCTCGAAGAGCTGGCAAAAGTTAATTACTGACTGCAAGCATTAAGGGAAAACGAAAACGGTAATTTCGACATCGCTGACTTCGGAGCGCGGCACGTCGAAAACGCGGTCAAACACAATAGTACCTTCAGCGCAGTTGCCGTTGGTAACAATACTCCGCTCCGCACGCCGGAATTAAATGTCTGCGGTAACCGCACTTCAAAGTCGGTGTTTCGTTTTGTTTTTGTTTTTTCCACGACTCCACCGGAGAGAACTGGCAAAGACTAGTTCCCCTCAGGAGCAATCGCAGTGTTCGCAAATCGCTAGGCGCGAATGTGCTCCGTCGGTAACGAGAGCCCAAAAAAGCTCGTCACCATCTGTGTGTCGACATCAGCTATACAGGCTCTGCGGGAAATAGTGTCTCGTTAAACGTTAAACCCAAAGTCGCCGGTGACATGTGCGCGCGCGTGAACACAGTACGAGAAGATGTTTTCCTGCGTTTCAACTACGGTTCATTTTGCCCTTCTCGCTTTCAAAAAGGAAAAAAAAAAAGCAGGAAAGAAAGAAGAAATTGTCGAGGCGTTGGTGCTGCATGCGAGTGCCCTCCCGCCGATCCAAACAAGCCAAACAAATGCGAGGTAAAGAAATAAAGGAAGAAACAGTGACCCCGGAATATGGTGCATATCCTTCAAAAGTTTACTCTGACATAATATAAGAAAGCTAGATAGTACGTTTGTCTAACTAAATATTGTTCGCAAAGAGTCTGTGTACTTATTTAGCTTTTTATTCCCTATGACCTGTAACGTTCGAATGCCTGCGCAGACCATCACAGAGCTATGGAAACAGTCTTATGTGCTGACGAGTTTTTTTTATCAGTAAACAGTATGCAGACGTCGTAACCAAAACGGAGAAGTCTACAAGAAAGCGAACCACTCTAAAAAAAAAAAAAAATATCCTGTCGGCAATCTATATACAGACAGTCAATACACTCATTATCATAAGAGTTACAGATCGCAGACCCAGTTGCGCGGGTGACCTACATTTTTGAAGGCAGACAGAATGGCGGACGACTCCAGTCTTTCGGGCTCCTGTTACGGTCGGGAGGTCTCAAGTGATGGAGTTACTTTCAAGATAAACGAAAAGGGCGTAGCAGCGAGAAAATGATTCAATAAAGAAATAGCGACCGCTGCAACGTCAGCGTATGGAGGATAGTCGCGAGTTGTCGCGAAGTGTTACGTTTACGCGTGCATGTACGGACTGATAACAGTGACGACGAGTCGCTAGAGCTTGCGGAAAGAAGTCGTTCGTGAAGTATAATATATTATTCCCGCACTGTGCAACGCCCGTGGGAATGCCATACGATGCGTACGCACGCGTGAGTACGGCGATCGTAGCAGCGAAGCCTTATTTACGCTGATCCAAACCGCCAAGAGACATGGGTATGACAATCGTTTAGATATACTAGGTGTTCCAGCGAACACTTTCAAATTTATTTAAAGGTTGCCCGTGGCACGATTTGGTTCATGATTTGGTCTACTCGAAGAGGTGGACATTACTTGCAAAAAGGAAACTGAAATGCATAATCGACTAATTAGCAAAAATTCACTAATTATGTTGTTAAATAATTGCCTTATGGCCCATATTGCAATTTACAAATTCTAGCCGTGGAGTTCGCAATGCGGATCCACTTGGAACGAATTCTCAGGACGACACCAGTTTCGAGATATTAATTCCCGAGCTTTGCGGAGAAATGCATTGGCGTTCCGGTTACCTTTGTGCTTGAATGCATAAAGAGACGTTCTGGTAAGGAAGTAACTGGAACGCCAATGCATTTCTCCGCAAAAGCTCGGGGATTAATCTCTCGAAACTGGTGTCATTCTGAGAATTCGTTCCAAGTGGATCCATCGCCTTGCGAGCACCTCTTGCTCGTTATTATTAGATCGCCCTTCCTATTTCATAATCTATAGCAGCTTCGTCAGAAATCGGTATGATCACGTCTAAAGAGAAAGGATAATGAATAAATATTAATATTTAAATAGAGGTGGTGCCGACCATTAACTTAACCGGAAGCAAGGACTTAATATGTTTTCATTGCGAACCTTGGCCAATCCCCCGCTCGTGGAACGCGTCATATGTTGAAGACAACAACAACAACAACAACAACAACAACAACAACGACGACGACGACGACGACGACGCTCGCAACAGGCCAGTCGTTTCGGAAATCGCTGAAGTGTTATCATTGCCTCCAACAACCACAACGCTCGTTGGCAATTGAAGCTGCGAAAAACTGCGCAGCGATACACAGCTTCACAGGAGAATCTAGAGAAAACACAACCCTCCGGAAAAGAGAAGAGAAACGCCGACCGCCGACAAGTTAACTCTGCAGTGGGGCTTAATAAAGGCGGTAAGAACCATACAGTATCCTTTTCATTGTACGAGTCGGTCGCAATCCTGCGGACAGCAATAGACCGGCAAGACATCGCGGAATAATAAATACTATTTGCAGAAGATAAGGCGCACTATGTCACACTAAACTATCCAAGAACGAGTACGCGTTCGGGCCGACCATAAACAAAGCACTCGAACGCGCTGGCGCAAAAAAAAAAAAAAAAGAAGAAGAAGAAAAGAAAGCGCATGAGTGGTCCGTCTCCCGAGCGCCGCCGCCTTTAGGGCTGTAGCAGTCGTTAAAGAGGACAAGGTCAATCGGCGTCCCGCGCTGCATCTGCATGCCTACGGCACGCGCTCGTTAAGGGGGAGCCGCTCGCGGAAAACAATGAAAGCAGGCGACAGCGTCGCTCTCGGCGTAAAGGTAAGCACGCGGCCGACGAGTGCCGCCGATACATACATGTGCGAACAATGGTCGCCGCGGCAGGGGTTCCCGGCGTTACCCCGTTCGTGCACTCGTTCTGGTTCTGTTCACTAACGAGTGCGAGTATGCCTCGCTTGCAAGACGAAAGCTTACGACAGGGCAACGACGCCCCGGACGGTGTCGCAGAAGGATTCCGAGAGTTAACGAGCGGCGCCTCGGACACCCATGCAAGGAGGACTCAAACGCGAAGTCACGCTTTCAAACGACAGGCTGGAGGCCGCTAATGTTGCACAGCAAGAGCGCTTCTTAATTTCCTTTTCTTCTCATCTTCTTTCCTTTCATTTTTTTTTTATGAATTCGTTTAGACCGGTGGGAACTTCACCCATACCACGTTGCGGTGCAGCTAAAGGACTGCCAAAACATTTGTGAGCGCGACTTTGCAAAGCTTGCATGTGCAGAAAACAGGCCTGTGAAATGTACACTGCCCGTGCGGCAAATATACCGCCCGTTTCGCGTGGTAAGCGCCATTTGCAACGTCGCACGTGCGACGTCACAGGTGCGAACCAATGGCGGTCGAGGTCGTCGGCCTCTTCGTGTGTATGGTTTCTATGCATTTGAGATCACTGTTCGCACCCAACCGGAGCGAACACTCGTGTAGCACTGGTAGTCCATTCGGCCCAAAGCCGAATGGACGAGTGAGCGGTCACAGGAGAAATACTGGCACCGTGGACTCGACACTCATCAGCACTGCGGGTCAGAAGAGTACTGCTGCACATTTTTTATGACGACTTGGGTCTTTGGTTGCACGCTGAACTAACGCGGCTGTGTGTTCTTCCTTTCCTTCTCCCTTTCCCTTTACTGCCCACTTCCGGCTCCCCCAGTCTGCGGGCAACAAACAAGTTGCCAGCTGATTCACCTCCCTGCCTTTCCTAAGGCAGCACGAAGATGCTGTGTCACATGCAAGTCAACTTAAAATCGTCGTTACGCCCTCGTCCTGTCGTCGTCAATACATCGTCACTATCGTGGTCATCCTGCCGCCGTTGTCGTCGGTATCGAGGCGTTAACTGCTTCGTTAAAGACTTCATCTTTTTCATATGCTGTTTCCAAATCAAAGCGTGAAGGACGGACCGATCAATAGGAAATAGCCCGTTCTAGGAAACAGCCCGCTCTGTAGTGAAATACAGTTGAATGTAAGAAGGAACGCACCCAATGCTTCTATAGGAAGAACGGTGCAAGGAGGGCAGATACTAAAAGAAGAGGAACTAAATCAACGAGGAAATGCGCCGCCCGTCGCATAATAAGGCCGCGCGCGAACAATCGACGGAAGAACCAACTACGGTGCCAGACGCGTAACGTCGTCCGCAAGAGTCACGGCACCCGGGGGAGGACGGCGTTGCGAGAGAGCGAAGCGCTCGGGCACTACATCGCCGGTATCGTAACAACCAGTTGTAAGGACAAGACGAAGCGCACCCAAAGATAGCCGGATCTCGAGCCGCGGCGATCGAGATGGCCGAGAAAAAGGGGGCACTCGTCGAACGAACAGCGGAGATCCAATTATACGCCGATCAGGGGGCACGCCCAAAAGCCATAGAATGGGGTGCGCCGAAAAAAGGCATCACTTTCTCGTTCGTCGCACTATTTTTCTCTTTTTTTTGCGCTTCTTTGTTCTAGACAGGAACCCGTTTGGGGTTCCTGTCTAGGACGAGATGGGGAGATTTGGGCGTCGAGCAAAATATGACAAGCGAAGAAATTAAGCCTACACTACTGGACGCCCCGAAAAGAGGAGCCGCCCTATCAATAGCGGTCTTTTTGTTGTTGCCGTGGGTAACCTTGGCCACTGGAGGTCTTGTGCAAGAGAAAATGTGACAGGACGGAGTAAGCCGACCCTCACACGATCTACCGAGGCCGCTACACTCAAAAAGACGGGCACCGCAGGGGTAACGTTACTTACAGAGATCCGGGCAGTTTACGAAGTTTACAATAAGGCACGCTGCAGTAGCCTGTTACCCACGACCGCTGCGACAACTATAAGCTAGTCCAAATCGCGCCAAGCGCCAATCCCCCGACGCTGAGGCGTCTCGCCCACTTTCAATGAAGCGGCGCCACGGATTCACAGCGAATCAACATGGAGGTGCGCGCATCTTCACGCGCTTGCATCGCTGAAGTCCAATTACCTACAAAGCGACCCCTGTCACACGCCACGGGACCCGTACGCACTACACAAGTCCGACGCAGCGGCAGGAAGCAGCTCCGCGACGCCATCGTAGGTGTCCAGAACGTCGTCAGAAAGGGCGAGTCAATCAGCGTTAGCTTTCCCCAGCGATGACGTCAACAGGGCGTGGCCGTTACCGCACTTGGCGCAGTCGATTCGAGACCGGCAGAAGCACGTAGTTCTTTTTCAAAGCACACTAGAGTATAGCGAAAACGTACATGAGTTAATGTAATTCATGCTACTCTGCATTAGAAAAAGAAAGAAAGTAAGTTTTACAGCCATTTCAATTTCGCTTTAAAGCAGTGAAAGAAAGAAAATAACACGCAGGTCAAACGCATCGGTTGAATCTAAAGGACTCGAACATTGATCAAGTTTGCGCGAGGTACCAGCAGTAGCGCGTGACGCGAGCACAGCCTCGCCGCCTGTACGTAGCTGTTAGCTGCCTGGGTCAGGAGGAAGAAAATGATGTCCGATTCTTATCGATGGAAAAATGTTGATGAGGAATGTATGGCACACAGAAATACGATGCACATCTAAATACATTTAAGGCTTTAGAAGAATTATCCAATCTATTAGACTGGGAAGGCTTAACAGTGAGGATATCAACGGCGAATATCTCAACAACCTTCTGTTCGCAGATGACATTATCCTGTTCAGCAATACTGGAGATGAATTCCATCAAGTGATTGAGGACCTTATTAACCGAGAAAGCGTAAGAGTAGCGTTGAAAATTAATATGCAGTATACCGAGGTAATGTTCAATAGCCTGGGACAGACACCAGAACTCATGATCGCCATTCAACCTCTAGAGTCTGCAGGAGTACTTACAGGAAACTACTTAACTACTACTTAGTACTTAAGGAAACTTACAGAAGAATAAAATGGGCTAGAGTTCACGCGGCAGGCATTACGAAATCCTGATTGGGATCTTACAACTGTCGTTGAAAAGAAAAGCATACAATGATTGCATTCTACCAGTGCAAACGTATGGGGCAGAAACTTGGAGGTTAACAAAGAAGCTCGAGAACAAGGGCAGCTCAAGGAGCGATGGATGACAAATGTTAGGCGTAACGTTAAGAGACAGGAAAATGGAGGTTAGGATCAGAGAGCAAAAGGGGATAGCCGATAGTCCACTTGAAATAAAGAGCAAAAAAAAAAAAAAACTTGAGCCATTCTACTCTGAAGGTGGATGACCAGCGAAGCTATTTAGCACACGACACAGAGGTGACACACAATTTTGAAGACAGGTAAGAACTCATTGTCTTGATTGGTGGACCATTATTATTTGGACGTGATGGTGATGCCGATTACCTTGTGGTCGCTATCGTACACATTGATCCGCTCGGGTACAACCTTGGACACGTTCTAAGCCATAGTCAAATCTATCCACGACCGGTGGTGAGTGGTGGGGCTTGAGCAATTTGTGTGGTACACGGAATCAAAGCACTGCAACACAAATTGCGTGAACCACTTCTTCTCGTGTCTGGAGATGTCGATGTTGAAATCACCAACAACGATGATGGGCGTGGTTGGTGTTGCCATCCCTGACTCATCCAAAGTGCGTTGACACGAGCACCTAGATCTGGCTTTCGGGTGTACTCGGTGTATGCACACAGTGTATACCAACCACAGTTCTGTCCGTTGTGCGAACGGCGTACACATCGAGGGGGTGAGGCTCATCTGGCGAGGGGGGCAGGGGGCAACACCTCCTGCCCGCGAGTCCATAGGCCGGTCACGGACGATGCCGTGGTAGGAGTCGAAGAAGGCGTCGGAGCAGATTTCCGAAAGGCACATTATGGGTATTTGCCAAAGGAAAGCATCGTGCGTGAGATCTTCAGAATAAAGGCGCAGGGAGCGAACGTTCAGCGAAACCGCTGCGAGCTAATGCGGCTATTGAAGTAGTCTCGCACCGGGAAATCGTAACAGAGTAGAATGGCTGAAGATATATATATTTTTTTTGTCTAGCTATAGGTGGCTTTCCCATAGCAAATGCGATCGAAGAAAATCCCATCTGCGCTTAATTCGGCTGAAGAGACGGGCTAAGGTACAAGTCGAGCTTTTCTGGTTGCAATCAACTATAGCCACAATGGGCTGCGTTTATATTTACCCTTTTTTTTCCTACGTACATACTGCAGTCGCTCCCAATTTTCCGAATTGATGCACTTCGCAACAATGTCGCCACGGTGGCTCGCCGGCTAATACGTGTCCCAACTGTATATCGTAAGCCCATTTACCGGACAACTTTCCGTCTACGCTCTCTCTTCTCAGGAATCCTGTGTAAAGCGCACGTTAATCTCGATGGCCACATTCGTTCTTTCACTGTTCGAGCGACAGTCCGTCTATAAAGTAGCAGAGAGGTGCGCCAAGAAAAAGGAAAAAAACAAAAGAAATGAGCAATACGGTCCCCGCTGCAGGAAATTGAGGTGGGAGAAAAAATAAAAAGAACAGGAAAATGTAGAAGGAAGAGTCAAGAAAAGAAGGATTTAAAAATAAGAGAAATACGTCGACAGCCGGAAAACGGAAAGACGACGACAGATTTCAGGCGTCGTGCCCAAGCGCTTCACTTACTACGCGGAACACGGTCAAATGGCTTTTCCGGTGGCCCGTAATTGAAAGCGAGCACGGTTAGGCATTGCAAACAAACGCCCTAGACGAAGACTCCACTAATAAGAGGAAGAAGAAAAAGAAAGCCCGGAGGAAACGATTGACGATCAACAGGAAGTCATACAGTCAATCCGAGAACCACTCGGGCAAAGAAAAAGAAAAATAGTTACGGCTCATATCCTGAAAAGGCCTCCGCACCGCAATGCATGCTCCCGGCGGGGCCACTCACATAACGGCTGCGCCGAGCTACTGGCGCACGACCTTTTCCTCCTCTCCCTTCGAGCTTTCTTCATTCCGCGCTCAACCGCTGCTGAGAGCAAGAACGGGGAGGGCCGCGACACGCGAAAAGAGCTATATAGCCACGGAAACACCAGAGCAGCAAATGACCGCCTCGGCAGGCAGCCAGGTTACACCTTGCAGCAAGCCGATGGGAATACACGCACGTAACAATAAGAAAAGACGCCCTCGGCAGGTTTCCCGCGACACCGACGACGAGGAAGTCAGGCCAAGCTAAACCGAGCGCGCAGAGCGCTCCGTCCGAAAGACATCTCCCTCGTCCAACCTCCGCCCGATGGAGAACCAGCAGCTAGCCATCCCCGCTCGTTCCAGTTGGGCGCGACGCTTTCAGGGGGCGAGGCCCGCCGCGAAGGAGAAATGTGACGCCGGTCAGCAGGGCGCCTCATATATTCGGGAGTGCGAGCGACAGCGTAGCCGCCCACAAGGGCATCCCCTCCCCCCTCGTATTTTGTTTTGTTTTGTTCTCGTGCACATTTGCTTCCACGTCGCGGCACAACGTAAACAATGCACGAGATGAACGCCGCGAGGTGGACAGGACACGACGGCCGGGCGTCGACCCATTTACCGGGGCGCCGCAATCCACGAATGTACCCGCCAGGGACCTGAGCGCTTCGCGTGAGAAGTGCTTCTCCGCGTGGGGGTTTTCAGACTGCAGCGCTTTGACACCGCGCGCGTAGGAAAAAAAAGAAAACCACAGAAAATAGATTGCAAATGATCTCACCAATGCAGGCAAAAAAATTTTTTTTTCTATCACTCAGCAGGCTACCGAATCTCGTTTCAAAATCGGGGTAAATTTCTTACAACCGTTCTTCTCTTTTGTCAAATTAAGACGTGGCGCATAGCACATCAGCAGGAGGCGACAGTCAATGACGTCACCACTTGACATCAGCCGCCAGTTTTATCTGCCGCCTAACCGACGCATCGCGGGCCACGAAATCTCACAAGGATTCGCGCGCTGGGTTCTTGAGACGTCGAACATTCGAGAAGTCTCGCAAACTTGAATACGCATACGAAATGCTGCAATTCGAAATTGGGTGACTTAGAGAAACGAGAGACAATGACTATGGGGAACAGAACGAGTCGACGTTCTTTCCTTCTTTCCTTTCTTTTTAATTTTTATTTACGACCACACTAAAGCCAACAAGCAGCGAAGCAAGGGGACGCACGGGGGAAGTGAACAGTTTTATAATAGAAACGTAGAAATAAATAACGAAAGGACGAACCCGCCGTGGTTGCTCAGTGGCTATGGTGTTGGGCTGCTGAGCACGAGGTCGCGGGATCGAATCCCAGCCACAGCAGCCGCGTTTTGATGGGGGCTAAATGCGAGAACACCCGCCTACTTAGACTTAGGTGCACGTTAAAAAACCCCAGGTGGTCGAAATTTCCGGAGTCCTCCACTGCGGCGTGCCTCATAATCAGAAAGTGGTTTTGGCACGTGAAACCCCATAATTCAACTTTTAATTAAACGAAAGGACAAGTGCTGACAAGTGACATCTGCTAATTCTGCGGTAACAAAGTGAAGCAAAGACACTGAGCACTCTCACGAGTCTGTGCGAGACGCAAAGTACCACGCAAATTTCCAAGCGCCAAAACTGCACTAGGAAAACTGCCCCCAAAAAGGGATCTCGGTGATGAAAAGCGATACGCGCTTTCCAGGTAAATATCACAAATTCAGTCTGGTGCTACCATATACACAGAAACGTCGCAAATAATGACCGCATTTGAAGCTCATTACAAAAATCTTTTTACTGCAGTTAAGCCTCAGAAAGGTTACGAAGAAAAAGCTGATCAGTTCATTTCCCTTATGCCACACTTAGAAGAAGATGATCGACTCAGCGTTGATGGGCCAATAACTCGAGAAGGAATTAAGTTTGCCGTCGAAAGTCTGCAGAAAAACAAGCCGCCTGGCCCTGATGGCCTTAGTGCTGAATTTTATATAACATTTCAGGAATTCCTGTGTCCTTTCCTTGAGCAGCTTTTCGAGGAAGCCTGTAAATATGGCGAGCTTCCTCCGTCTTTCTATCGGAGCCATACAACCTTAATACCAAAGAGCAGTGATAATAAAGTAATAAAGAGAGTAAACGGATATAGGCCGCTATCGTTATGTAACGTCGATTACAAAATATTTGCAAAAGAACTGACAAATAGGTTGCAGACAGTCATTACTAAATTAGTAGGTGCCCATCAAACATGCGGAATTCGAGAGCGCTCTATACAAACAAATGTTCATATCGCACGTTCAGTCCTTGCGTGCATATAGAGTAGTATGGATCAAGTAGCTCTTCTCCAGATCAACCTCGCCAAAGCCTTTGATAAGGTTCAGCACGATTTTTTGTTCCAACTGCTGCGACATCTTCAATTAGAGGATGTATTATACAACGATATAACACTTTGTTATAAACATTGCACTACAAAGTTAATTGTCAACCGTACCCTCTCAGGTACAGTCATCCATTCACCAAGGTTGTCCGCTCTCGCCTTTACTCTTCGCTGTATACTTGGAACCCCATTGCTTAAGCGTGCTTTGCGATTCAAGCATCAAAGGATACAGGTATGCAGCTGAGGAAATTAAAGTGCTAACTTATGCAGATGACATTGCCTTCTTTTGCGTCGATAAGCCAAGCATTACCAAGGCAATAAACGCTACCCTGCGTTTGTGTGAGACTGCAGGAGCTAGTGTAAATTCTGACAGAAGTAGGGGGCCTTTGGCTAGGCATGCGGGCGCTCACTCCCTGTGTATTCGCGAATATTCATTTGAATCAGTCTCCGTTGCGGTATCTTGGTGTGCCTCTCGATAACTTCCGGAATAGTAGACCTCACTGGACGTCCACGACAAGCACTATCCGTCGAAAGGTGACAACCTGGCAAGGACGCGATCTCTCTATTTTTGCGAGAGCTAAGGCATGTAATATATTTCTCGCTTCCAAGCTTCTTTATGTTCTGCAGGTCTTGCACTGCTCACGTATCCATGTTCAGGCATTTCATAGAATATTTGTATGTTATTTGGCGTTCATCATGGGAAGCCATGAAAAGGGACAACCTTTCCCTTCCGCTGCATTTGTTTATGCGACAGTTGGTCATGCGATTATTTTACCTTAAAAACGTCCGTCATCCATTCCTTCTCGCAGTTAATCGAACACGTCTTGCTTCACGCCTCCCTTTGCTTTTTGTCATGACAAACTGTGCTCAAGCACTGCCGTTATGGGGCTTCCTAAAGGAATTGTCGACACTTTTTCATTTTTAAAAGCCAGATTCACTCTAGAATATTTATTTACCGTTGATCGAAAGTCGTTAACTGTAGCACTTATAGATAACCTTTTCCCTGAACCTATGTACCGAAAGCCTACCTGTCTGTTTTGGTCTAGATGTTCTTTGCCGTGTCCGTAGAATGTGCATTACGCCAGCAGCGAAAACATTTTTCTTTACGCTGCACACCTCCTCCATGCCAGTTAAAACGCGGCTTCAGGAAAAAGGTCTATATGTACCCTGGAATACAAATTGTAAACATTGCAATCAACCCGAGACAATAGAACACTGATTTATAGTTCGTCGTGGCGCATTTCATTTTTTGGACATTTTACAAAGAACTATCGAAAAAGACCCTTCCTGTCACATCTTATGGTATCCGGTTCCTTCCTTTCAAAAAGTCAGTCAGTAATAAACCATATGATTTGTTTATGTTATTAGGACTTCATTCATTATGGAGAAGCCGAATGATCGACAGACATGCCGAGCCACCTCGCTCGACAAGGTCTACCTTTCGAGAACAGACTGCTCAAGTGCGTAGTGTCGTTATTTATTTAGCAAATACTGCCGGCCTGTATTACAAGCCTTAGGCAGGAGTGGGGTACAGAGATAAAAGAAAACGTACATTGCAACAAAAGAAGCAAACAACGAGACTCGGCTGGAGTGCAAAACACAGTTGAATCAAAAAACAAAACACTCGACTCAAAACAAATTGCATGTGTGCCCTATTGTTCATTCAGGGCTTGTAAAAACAAGTTCACCGTTTCAGAACTGACCACGTTTCCAGGCAGATCATTCCATTGAACAATGGTGCGGGGAAAAAATGAGTATTTGAAAACATTTGTTTTGCACGAGATTGCGCCGACTTTTTTGGAATGATAGGAACGCGTAGGGCGGTGGGTAAGGGGCTCAACTAGAATGCCTTCCTCTAGTTTTATTTTATTATGATAATATAAGTAAAATAGTTTTAGTCGTTCGCGGTGACGTCGGAGGTCCAATTGTTCGAGTCCTGCAGTGTTCATCAGGGCTGTTGGGCTGATATTCCAGCTGTAACAATTAAATATAAACCTGACTGCCTTGCGTTGGACATTTTCTAGTTTCACTTTGTTACTCTCAGTCCAGGGATCCCATACTGCCGCAGCATATTCTAATAGCGGTCGTACATAGGTTTTATAGGCTAAAAGCTTTATTTCTTGAGTAGATTGAGCTAGTGTTCTCCTCAAGTAATGCAGTTGTCTTAGGGCTTTTTTTTTCGATATACGAGATATGTGCATTCCATCGAAGATCAGAGGTTATGTGAATTCCTAAGTATTTAAAGGTATTTACGACTAAAAGAGGTTTGTTGGCTATGCGATATGTAAAACTTAAGGGATTCTTTTTACGTGTGACAGTCATTGCTACGGTCTTTTTCAAATTCACAGTCATTTGCCACGTCGAGCACCAGTTTTCAATTGTAGATAGGGAATCGCTTAAAAGAAGTTGATCGTCAGGACTAGAAATTTCTTGATAAATTATACAATCATCAGCGAACAGTCGCAGTTTAACATGTATGTTTTCAGCAATGTCGTTAATGAACACTAGAAAGAAAAGGGGACCTAGGACAGAGCCCTGCGGAATACCGGAATCCACTGGGACCGCATCAGAAAGGACACCATCGACAACTACACTTTGACGCCTGTGCGAAAGATAGGCTTCAATCCACGAGAGAAGGCAATCGTGTTTTAATATGGGTTTTAATTTTAACAATAATTTATGATGTGATACGCGGTCAAACGCCTTCTCGAAATCAAGAAAAATGATATCGACTTGACTTCGCCTATCTAATGCTGCTGCCAGGTCGTGGACAGTTGCAATCAGTTGAGTAATAGTGGAAAGACCGCGACGGAACCCATGCTGTCGGTTATCGATAACGTGATTCTCCTCGAGAAAATTGGTTATGTGTTTACAGATGATGTGTTCTAGCAGTTTTACGGAAGTACACAGAAGAGAAATCGGCCTGTAGGAAGAAGGTGTTGACGGGTTTTGTTCTTTAGGAATCGGAGTAATTTTTGCGAATTTCCAATCTGATGGCAACTCTGAGCGTTTTAGCGACTTCTTAAAAACTAAGGTTAAGTACCTTGCACACCACTCAGCATAACGGACTAGAAAGGTGTTGGGTATTTCATCGATACCTGGCGACTTCTTGGTGTCTATGTTGAGCAGAAGAGCTAACACGCCTTCCTCAGTTACACAAATGTCAGTGATTGGAGGTAAATCAACCATGGAATAGGACTGTGGTGCGAAACCGTCGTCATGTGTGAATACCGAACTGAAGTACTGGTTGAGCGCTTGTGCAATTTCTAATTTGTCGTGCGTAGTCGCGCTATCTGTAGAGAGGCCAAGAACCGATTTCTTGCGCGGCGCGAGATATCGCCAGAACTTACTTGGGGATAAGAGAAGGAAGTTTTTCATACGCACGGTATGGAAATAGTGTTTAGCCTTACTGATAGAGTCCCGTAACGACTGGCGCAGTGCGGAAATCTTATCGGCTGTGGTCTGTGAAAGACGTTTTGTATGCTGACGTCTTGCTTTTTTCAGCTTACGCCCCAGACGCGCAATGTCCTTTGTCATCCATGGATTGCTGCTGCGCACTATTTTCCGTTTTCTTGGCACAAAATCAGTTATGCATCGGTGAACTAGGTTTTTGAAGAAGGCCCACATGTGCTCTACAGAACAACTCTGTGATTCATACAAACCAGAAAAAGAAGAAAACGAACTGTATAATTCATCTAAAATATCGACGTCACTTGCACGTGAGAACAAGGGAATAACTATCTCTTTCTTCTGAAGCTTAGGTGTAGTGTGCAGTTCCAAGGTTAGATTTAGCATTTTGTGGTCTGATATTCCTTCTGAGACATCCACATGGGGCTTACGGCGTAGCAGGTTGGCGGTAACAAGGA
This sequence comes from Dermacentor andersoni, assembly GCF_023375885.2. Lineage (NCBI taxonomy): Eukaryota > Metazoa > Arthropoda > Arachnida > Ixodida > Ixodidae > Dermacentor > Dermacentor andersoni. The sequence goes on from NC_092815.1 coordinate 87,112,914, forward strand.
AGAGGTCCAGAGTTGACTGTGAGCAATCTTGCACGCGGGTGGGCTCAGTGACTAGCTGAGTCAGATTATGCAAGAGCACCACATCGAGGAATGATTGACAGGCACTAGTTAAAGCCTCTGGAGTATCGGTTAACCAATTTATTGACGGAAAGTTGAAATCCCCAGTCAACAACAAGTTAGCAGAACGGATTTCATTTTGGCATAAGAATTCATTAAGCTTTTCTACGAATGTATTATTGGAGCTCGGGGGCCGATAAAATCCCCCAATTATTAAATGGAATTCCTCTAGGAATACTTTAACTATTACACTTTCTAGCCCGTCAATGTTTGGTAACCTTGACACTCGCAGAGATTCTTTGTATATTATTGCGACGCCACCACCGCGACCATTTCTGTCGCTCCGGAAAATATTATAACCACACGGTGTTACTTCGCTGTCATAAATATCTACCGTCGTTGCTACCTTTGATCCCGTACCTGAATGTATTTCACGTCTGGACGCTAGCGTTTGTTTGCCCCAATTTTCAGCTTTGATTGGACTGCGTGCTATGTGTGCATTTGTTTCTCATGTATGTTCAAATGTAATGTAACAATGTTGGTTTGACACTACTCATAATTCCATGCAATGAAACAAAAGAAGAAAGAAAAAACTGCGCTATGGCAAAGCGGTATATAGCGCGTCCAGCTTCGCAACTGTCCATTGTCGCGTGAGTTCGAATCCCAGTGGTGTAGTGGGCGGAGCTTTTTTTTTTTTTTTTTTTTCAGCATCGTCGCCTTACGTCGAAGTTGAGGCTTAAAAATTAGGTGGAGACCTGGCGACGGCATAGCGCGTGAAGCACTAGCAGACGCAGATAATTATACTGCCGCGGCGAAAACTTCGAATTTGGCGCTGCGCGTTTATTATGATTATTATTATTGTTATTATTAAACCCGCAGTGAGACAACCCAATAGACTTGTCAAAAGTGTCGATTTCCCGGCTCGTATGGCTAATTTCTTGGCAAGAAAAGTAAGCAATCGAGAAGAAAAATAGCTGGAGACTGCCTGCACCAGGCGCGCCTAATTGCCGCTTCGTGTATTACATATACATGTACATTCTCCGTGCATCTGGCACTGCATGCGCGAGCCACAAAACGGAGGGTTATACTCCCACACGTGGCGCCATGGGGCTGGCCTCGCCTGCGTACTATCCGCGAGCTCGTTCGGGCCGGTGCCCAGATTGCCGGAATTCTGCGAACCGACGTGCCGAGGGCGAGCGAAGCAAACTCAATTACTCCCGCCAATCTCATCGCCACGAATACCTCACGCCGGCAGCCGCGGGAGCCTCCTATTCTTCGCTCGCGCCGCTGCTGCTGCTCTGTGACACCGCCTATACCGGCATCCATGTGCACGTTAACAGCCAAGCGACGCGTTTCTTTGCTGTTCCGTTTCCCGCATCGAGTGAACACCGAAGAAAAAAAAGAGGGGGGGACAGAGACCAACTTCTCAGAAGCTGTCCAGGCTAAAAGCCCCTCCGTGCACATTTTCGCCTGGCGCGTGGATGGAGGGGCTCTAGTCCGGGCCACGTCCGGCCCTTCAGACGTCCCGTGACTGCCACCTATGAAACTTGGGACGACATACCCACGGCCGTCCGCCTGACCTTCGCCAACGAACACACGAACCTTTGTTCCGGTCGCTCCTGGATTTCAGTCAGGAAACAGGCCTTTACATTCGCATTTGAGTTATGTTGCAGGACCGCACTTGGCTAAATAATAAACAGGCACTCAGGCACCGCACATGCGAACACCCAACAAGAATTTACGTATTTACACATTATACATAGAAAAAGGCACAGTGGTCTACAAGTCCGTAGAAAATTTACCGACTTGATATTCGTTTTCATAAGGGAGCTCTCTTTCTCTCAGATTAACCCTATCGGCCCAGATTTTTTTTTTTTTTTACGTGCATCATTTTTTTTTCATCGTTTTGTATGGGTTTACAATCACCTAAAAAACGCAAAAGTATATATTATATTCGGATTACGCCATCAGTACAAGATATGGTGTCATGTCCTATATATGGGACACCAAGGCTTAGTGGTTGCGAAAAACGATACGAAGTATTTCGAACTTACGTATTATTCTCAGCTGAATCACATATTTAAATCTAGAACAACTTGCGCGATGGCAATCTGCCAGTGGTTCTCGTGCGTGAGAAACCTTAACATTCTTTGGGCTCGTTATATGCGCATCATCACTGCACTTGAATGGCCTTCATGTGATTGATAGTCACTTTGTCGGAAGTATTTTCGTTATATATGGTCAATTATTCGTACACTATGCATCAACACTACTCTCCGAGCCTGCAAAAGCAAACTGTATATCGCTCATCCTCATCGTCTTCTACCTCCAACACGCACACTTCCTTCATCGTTGCACTTGAATGACCTCCATCTACTTGATAGCCGCTTTGTCGAAATGTAGTTTCGTCACAGATGATTAAATCTTCGTCTACTGTGCAGCGATTACTGCGCTCCAAGACTGCAAAAGCAAAGTGTATATCCTTTTCATCGTCCTCTACCCCCAACACGCACACTTCCTATAGTGCAGCAAACATATCCGGGTCCTTAATACAGATACTTTTCGCTAAAGGAGTCCCCTTGCCACTGAGCATAGCAGTTCAGGCTGACTTATCGCCCGTGGAATAATAAAACAAGAAATCGGAAGGTGTCACAAGCAACAGCGCGCTCACTCTATATACATTCAACTCATGCAGGAGCCTTGACAACCACTAAGCCCTGGTGTCCTATATTTAGGCCACGTAAATCGTGGCATGCTGTAGGCTATGTGCAAATGAAAGGTAAAACTTCATGACATAAATCGACCCTCAAGCGTATCAGAAACAACAAATAAAGTTATGATCGCTCTCGAGACAGTAGGTATTGAGCGAAGTATTATCAAAAGACGTGGATACTGCTGCAGTCATCTTTCTTGCCTTCCGCCATTTTGTTTTCACCACTAAGGTTTTCTGAGGAGGACGAGGACTAAGAAACTGTCGCCTATGCTAGCGGAGCTGTATGAAGAAAAGCTCAAATTCTTTTTTGAGATTGCTAAGCCTTTGCGTCACGATTTAGAACAATTTCTCTTCGTGTCCCTCTTATAGGACACCAAGGCCGAAAGCGTTAAGACTGAGATGAGCACTTGTCAGTTTGTGCTTGTCTACACGGCGTGTGGTGCCCTTTCCAGGCGTTCTTGTTGCTCTACTGTAGCGCGTTTCAATTAGAGGCGTATACAACCAACTAGCCTCAACCTGGGCCCTTCTGTAGCTTCTTCTCACTCGTGCACATACTGCAAGATATCGCGAGCTGCCGTTTCATCAGTCGTTCACTGTTGGATGGCGTCGCGCGCGCAGACTCGATCCATACTCGCCAAAATTTGACACCGCTGAACTCAACAGTCACGAACGCTGTTGTGAAGATGAAAATCACGACTACTTTAGTACGCACGTAAACTTGCTAAGGGGAGCAACTGTCATGAGCGGGAAAGTTGGCAGCCACCGGTAGGTAGAGCGCGAGCCAATGGTTACACATTGTTACAGGGATCGAACCCGGCACCCTCGCGTTTCCAGAGCAGTCGCTCTACCAACTAGAGGAATCAAACATGGTCGACGAAAATGGCAATCACGCCGACCGACCCAAGAGTCTGTTCAAGCGGCGAGATGCGGCCAAGCTATTACGACCCCTGCAACAAACTGTCCGCTTGTCCAAAATAGGTTACCATTTCAGGCCAATTGACTACTTTACGAAGAGTGATCAAGTTAAGCATGTCAGCACCTGTAGACACTCCGTGCCAAAACGATCTGTAAGATGAGCTAGTAACGGGATAAAGCTGCGCAAAGGGGAACAATAACCCCGTCTTTTCAACACTGTGTACCAGTCCCATGGCTTCGCTCACGTGTGCCACGTTCCCACATTTTCTCTTGCAACTACAATGAGCACCGCTCGGACCAATGTGCCAGCCCATTTAGCGCTGCGTTGGAAATCAACGCATCGTTGCCTGTGCTTCCACCATCCGGATGCACGCATGATCCGCGCGGGCCGGAAATGCGCTAACAACGAAAGAACATACGACCCCTGTGTAAAAAGAAAAAGAAAAGCGTCCTCTGCATAGCGTACAGAGGTCAGTGTGTCACTTCCGCGGCACTTTAGAACGACCATGCGACGGAAACCGTACGCCCGAACAAGTGTAACGTTAAAAAATAGCCGCTTTCCGCGCGTCTCGGGGGGTCAACGACGACAATTTCTTATGCCTTTTCTCCCTCCACTAGATGAATCTTTCTCCTTCCGAAGAAAGTTCATTCGAATGTTCAAATCTGACGCTACAACACAGTTTAGCGTTCGATGTATAAGCCTAGGGTTCCCCGTTACGCTTCAGCCTTCTTCCAACGAAGCCAGAAGTGGGCGACAGCCTCCGCGCATCGCACGGCACTGCCAGTCCGTGAAAGGCGTTCCGCAGCGCGTTCGCTGATGATTCGAGCTGTGCACTGGTGCAAAGCTTCTGTGCTTTGTCAGTTCTCGCCCCACGTCACCGTCACGTATCACCAAAATCCGTTACACGATGTACAAGACAATGCCTTTCATTTCGGAACGTTGCGTCCAGAGGGACCTAAGTTTCTCTCCGGATACTGGATAGAGAGAGAGAGAGTACAAAACGCCGAAAAGGCGTCCCCTAAGGAAGCCCCGCGTTAGCGAACAAAAATGTCCCAAAGAAGGTGGAGACGCGATGCGAACTGGCGCGCGTTTACACCCATGGACCTCCTCCTCCAGTCACTGTCGGGGAACCCTTTTTATCGCTGAACTTCCGCCGGCGTCGTTTACGCAGCTTCCGGTTCCTCCCACACTGCCCTCGCTTCCGAACAAGCCCACCTCGTTGCCCCAACATCTCGGCGGATGCCTCTCGAGCAATGTGCCCCGAGAAAAGGGTGCAGCCTAGAGACCGTCTCCCGGATAAAACATTTATGCAGACCCAACGCACTGACGGCATCTAAAGTACTTTTGTTTAGGTGTGCAATTTTCTCAAAATAACGCAAGGTCACATTGAAGGTCGCACGCAGCGTAGACTGCAGGTGAAAGACAGACTTCGACTGCAATGTAGAAACGTGAGTTGAAAGCCCAAGTGCAAGGGAGCGTTGATTGTGAAAAAGGCTCCCATGCGAGAGCCGAAACGAGCCTTTTTGATTTTTGAGTAAATATTGTTCTTTTTTCTTGGACGGCGTTCTCCCTTCTCTTTTTTCATCAAAGCCAACTGTTCATTTATTTATTCGTTTATTTTTCACACAAAGCGGTGTCCCGGAATATACAAGTTCAGTCTCCGAGTAACAATTCATGAAAATGAATTATTTACACAAGTGTATCACGAGGTTTTCAGAGGGGCAAGTTCGAAGAGGCGGACGCAGCGGCGATGGCGATACAAGGACGCACAACCATCCCACGCGCTTGCATGATCGCCTCCTTATCTTTCCCTAAAGAAGCTGCGAGCGCGGATGCCGGCAGGACGCTCAAGACGGGCAGGGGCGAGGAGCAGCACAAGAAGCACTTGTACACGCTTATACAGCATCCAAGCCGCGAGCAAATAGGCTTCGACTCAACGCCACTGCGAGGCATGACAGCGAACTGGCTTGGGGTCGTGTCCACGGGAGACATCAACTCGAGTCCGTTGGGGCCCTTCACGAAATAGCAGATCCACTTGCTTATTTGTTTGTGGAGATTGACGTTTAAGTTTTCGGTGACGATCGAACGCACCTTCTTGTCTGTGTTGCTGTCGTATCCCGGAATTACGCAAACGGGGCACAAACTAAACAACTAAACTAAATCAAACGTAACGCCTTCCTTCGCGTGGCTCCCCGACTCGTAGGTTGTCGTTAAATCCACGCGTCACCCCAACAACCCAAAAACGCTTTTTTTCTCTCCAACACTGGAACGGCGCTGTTCTTTTGTGTGTGTGCGTGTCTGTCTATTTCTTTCGAGGGCGCTTCTGCTGAGTTATTCCTTTGAGTGCTACTCGGCGAGACCTAACTTTACGACATAAAACGTTGGCAAAGAAAGCTTCGCTCTAGAAAATTTAGGGGCGGTTAGGTTAGGCCTAACTGTCCCCACGTGGGAGCGGCCCGCGGTGTCGCCTTAAGGGGCGGCGCTTCTCAAGATGCGTTTAATAAAGTTCTTCGTATCCATATCCCTTGGCTGGGCCACGCTATGCCATGCGGCCATTCCGTTTCAGCCCTAAAACGGCACATGCACGTACTCTACCATAAGGCGTTAACCGCCGCCTTTTGTGACGCAAAACAGGCACCGCGAGCTGCACCAGCTCTTACGAAGTGTGGAGGCGTGAGCTTGCGCATACGGAAGAAGCTTTCGCCCCTTGGGAGAATGCGACAGTCGGGATAGGAGGTCTGGATGTTGTCATCCGGACACCATCCAGACAGGTCGAAGGAACGCGGGCACAAACATGCGACTGCCTTTCCCTCCGCTGCGTGCGTGTGTGCGTTCCATGAAGCGACGTGTTGAACGAGCTTCACTGCAGGGCGCCGAAGCGTACCGTTTCGTTTGTGGCGCCACCCCTAAGTGTGCAGGCGCCGTCAGTCGTTCAGTACGTCGCAAGGAATCTGACTTCCGAAGAGGACACACACTTGCAATAACATATTCGCTCAAGATAGGCTTCCGAGAACGAAAACATGTATGACCATTTCATTCGAAGTTTAGAATGTGTGTCTCAGAAGCGGATAGAATGCCGAATCAAAAATCTCGGGTGACAAATACAGGACAACGTCGTGCCAGCACTGATGGCTTGGACAAAAAGCCGTTTGTGAATAAAATCTGACCTCTCTCAGTGGCTCAGAAGAAAAGCAAAAAAAAAAAGGAAATGAGCTTAGGAAGCCGCCGGGAGGCAAGAACTATTGGCCGTAACCTCGGCGAGTGCCCCAGCCCACAAACTCGCCGAACGCAAATCGTTCTGATTCGAAATAAAGTTTTCTCACTCACTCACTCACTCACTCACTCACTCACCGCATTCGAGGCATGGCACGTATAGTGCGATGCCTTTCTTCATTTTAGCGTACTCCTCTGTTATCAAGATTTTTAGTTAGGCCCCTTGTAAGCACCCTCATTCCATATAATATTGCATCCTTTATAACCTACGTAATATTATTGGGGTTTCCTCCCCCTCCCCCCTTTCTTCTGGATGTTCCAGTATTTAACACGTAGACACTTTCAATCTATAAGTGCTTTTCTACTGACAATGAGGTTTTGCATAATGAATTGTGTGATTAGTTAATTCTGTTTATCATGTTTATCGCGCATTTCTTTATCACGTGTGTTTACTAGCTTTCTTTTTCTTGAATTCGCTGATTTCATTTTTCAACGTCATATTCTTCTACGTAACCGTAAGTTGCAGCCACAACTTGAATCTGTGATGGCCTAATTCTGTTGCTTTAGCCTAGCAAAATGTTTTGCAATAATACGCTTGTAATTACATACTGTGCTTGTATTCGCTTTGCTGTTCGCAAGTCCTACCATTGTACTTGCCCTTCCTGTCATAATCCCATAAGAAAATGGCAGTATGTAAAATAAATAAATAAATAAATAAATAAATAAATAAATAAATAAATAAATAAATAAATATGCCCGCCCATAGCAAACAACACTTCTCGGATGCAGTATAATGGCAGTGCACCGAACCATAAGAGAGCGCGTGGAGAAGCACGATGCGACACGACAAGCAACGCTTCAGTGGGAATTCCTCTCACACGTGTCACCCTTCAATGTGCAACGTGCCGACGGCTTTCATGTGCTGCGTCAATTTAAATTCATTTCCGTTCCTTTTAAGAACTGCCGCACATTCATTTACGCGCCGCGATGTTGAGAAGCTCAGTCACTGTGACTCGCCGAAATTTACAAGACCTATACAGCCGCGTTCAATATGAGCTGCCACAATATTGGCGGTGGTCGAAGGGGCTCTGAGACCACGCGGCGGCTCTGACATACGAAAAATCGGTTTAATAAATACCATATCTTGTCATTTTTCGCATGTCGACACCGCCTTCCAGTTTTGGAGCCCCTTCAACCAAATGCATCGGTGATGCAGCTCAGATTGAACTCGACAGTACATTATCATAATTTTTCACGAAACGAAACACAGCGGCACGCCGTGCGTGCTCTGAATGTTACGTCCCTGAACGCCTGCAAAATGTTCTGTGCGACTGCTGCCACTACGTGTCACAGAGAGTCTTTTAAGGCGGCACTGCACCTTCAACGGGACGCGAGCTTGGCTCTACAGCACATTCTCGGCCCGTGGCAAAGCACCAACTGTGTGTGTGTGCGTGCATGCGTGCGCGCGTATGTGTGTGTGCGTGCATGCGTGCGCGCGTATGTGTGTGTGCGTGCATGCGTGCGCGCGTGTGTGTGCGTGCGTGTGCGCGCGTGTGCATGTGCGTGCGTGTGCGCGCGTGTGCGTGCGCGCGTGTGCGTGCGCGCGCGTGTGTGTGTGTGTGTGTGTGTGTGTGTGTGTGTGTGCGTGTGCGTGTGCGTGTGTGTGTGTGCGTGTGCGTGTGCGTGTGTGTGTGCGCGCGCGCGCGTGTGCGCGTGCGTGCTTGTCACTTTATATATAATAATCTTCAATCTTGAGTAGCATGCCAGGCGAACAGCCAGGCTAACAGCTCCAGCATATCATTAAAGCTTGTTTCTCTCTCCTCCTTCCTTGAAGGGCTTCCTTACAACCTGCCGCTCAGGCAGACATTTAAATGTTTTCGATGTTGGTGGCTTTGCACGATTGGCTCCTCACTGATACAGCCTCGTGAAGTCTCGACACACGGCTTTCACAAGCGGTACTTCGCTTAACCGCTTTCCAACCCACACCTGACCACGACAGATCTGGAGTGGCCGGCCGTGGCCCGACAGAGGCGTAGCAGAGGCGTAAAGGCGTAGCTTACCCTGCGGCAATACTCTCTGCTGCCCCCCGGTCCGGCGGCAGCTGTCAGTCACACCACGTCTGACTGCAAGCGAAATAATTCCTTTATTCAGCCACGCCGCTCTAAACGGACGTGGCTGCCAGAAGAAAAAGCCAGTGTTCGCTCAAGCCGGCGGCAACAATCGCGCTGCATGAGAGCGTTTCCCATCTTGCCAGAAAAAAAATAAAAAAGTGGGATATCTCTGCACATGCGAGAAACAGCCAGTTATCCTCCCACGGAGTGCCCGCTTTGAATAGACCAGAAGTGCGGCGGCACGCGCAGCGCGCCTTGTATTCACGTTTGGTCGCGAGTGGCGCAAGAGAGAGAGCCGCCAACCGTGTGGTCACGAGAAGGAAGCGCACGAGGGGTCAAGGTCTACAGAAGCGGCGGCGGCGCTTAGTTCTTTTTCACAGCAGCTGCGAGACTACCTCTCGCCGCGCCTCCTCGAGGGAAGAGGTACGTTGTGTTAGCTGCAGCGAGGCTTTATCCACGCGCACTTCCGCCGCCACCACAAGGAAGCCAGCAATGAAGACGAGGAGGAGGAGGAGGAGGAGGAAGACGCCGCCGAGAGACGTAGCGCCGCGTCCTGCAAGTTATCTCCGCACCCGCAGGCAACCCAGGCGACGAATCAGCCGCGGCAGGGAATTTCCTCTCCGTCCCAATTTGAAAGTCGTCGTAGATCAAACATCACACAAACAGCGCAGAATGCAAGGAACGACAAAGCGGGGCGAACGACACATACGCCGAATTATAAACTGGCAATTATGCGAATAAAGATCAATATACACGGCCCAACACGTACGAGAATACTCAGGCCCGATGGCCAGCAGACGATCTGGCTGAGGAAGCGCATACGTCTACATGGAAAAGACTTCGCATACAACTATAGCCCGGCTACAACCAGGCTGTGCGCGTCGTCCTCCTCCTCTTCTTTTCACGCTGAGTCACGGTTGCTGCATGCCGGCACCATGGCGACCGCCCGGACGAGCTTCATCGAGAGCTGCAGATGGCGGCAACCATGCACAGACGCCGATCAAGGCCGCCCTGAGAGAAAAGGGGGCCACTAACGCAGCCCATCTCGAGGCACCACGCGCAGGTCCGGGTTCCCCAGCGCCGATGAAGCTCCGGCGAGGCGGCCCGATGCGGCGTTCATTTGGCTGCGCGCGCGTGCTATAATTGCGGCCGGCGCCGAAGAAACCCGACCAGTGGCGAGGGCCGCTAGACGACAGGAGCAAGAGAGCGCTCGCGGGCCACACTTAGGGCAGAGGCACGGAGAACAGAGACGGCCTGCTCGCTGCTAATCGGCTCAAGGCGGCGATAGCCTAGAAAACCCGCGCCCGCGAAGCCGGCGCGCTCGGATAGATATATGGACGACCCGGCAGCCATGGGGGAAAGGCTGCCTCTTACTCGCCCCTGCGGAGTTGGTATATACCGGAGAGATTGGACAGCAGGAAGGAGGGGGGGGGGGGGGGGGGGCAGCAATGTGGCGGCGGTGGAGCGCAGCTAGCGCCAAGGCCGCAGGAGAAGCGGCCCTGCGAAACCCTTTCGCTATATAGCGGTCTCCCCCGACACATAAAACTCGGCCTGATGAGGAAATACCCGCCCGCGCCCCACATCCCCAGCTGCGTACGGCGATATAGGCGCGCGGGCGCGGTGGCTCGGAAATTAGCGCACGACTCGACGATACCGGCAGACTAGAGCTCTCGCAGGCAGTGCGGGCGTGCTGCTGTCGATACACAGACAGCTCCCGGAAGGACGGAGATGCGAAAAGTATACAAAGAAACGGCGCATCCGCTGCACCGCGAAGCCCCTACAGAAACGGCGGAGAGTAGACGAAAGACCGAGAGTGCGCGTGTGTGGCCGCGGTAGTTTCGAAGAGTCCGGAACAATGTCATCCGACAACCATCAAGGCAGGATTCGGGCCATCGCATCGTACGCTGACGATTCCTCGACAACTTGTCAACGTGAAGACAAAGGGTTCACAGGCAAATGGAGATTATGTGACGAACTTCGGGCGAACGAGGGACGCCTCAGCTTGAAGCCAACGTTTCGAGAGCGGGGCTGCTTTTCGTCACGGTCAGTGAACAAATTTGAAGGTCACGACCACAGCGCACCAATTATTCCCATCCTCCTGCAAAACTGGTGGAAGTAAGTAGAAACGTCGCAAGATGGGGGGGGGGGGGGGGGGGGAGAAGAGGAAGCACGAAAGTGCTAAGAATCAACGGTATCCAGATACAGATGCAAATGTGTTGTCTGATGTGCTTACCCTTATGCATACTGTTACTCGATGGGTCTCTCCCGCAGACAGTGCGCCCGAGCCGATTCCGAAGACAATGAACGGTTATTTGGTCATTCGCGACGGCTCAATACGAAGAGGTCGCAATGTAATGCCCTTAACCGACGACTGCCAGTAAGAGTCTTGTGTATTTCGACTTTGGAGCGTGTTGCAGAACCACGAGTGAGTGAGTGAGTTAGAACTTTATTTAGGTCCTGAGGGGAAATCAATCCGGCGGCTCCACCCAGTTCGGGGCCGGTAGACAGAGTCCTTCGGCGACGGCCCGGGCCCTCTGGACAGCCTTGAGCTGAGCGAACCCCGAGTAACCGAAATTTATCCGCCATGATGTCTCTCTAATAACCCACAGTGCATCTGCGAGTTTAACACTCCCCGATCAACACAATACTACAATAGTACAACCCGATTCAATAAACCATTCAAAATAAGCTTACTGGTCTAACGAACCGTTTTGCAGGAAAAAAATCGTAGGAAGGAGGGAGTGAAAAGATGGGAACGTAGGGAGGTTAGCCGGGAAAGTACCTGGTTGGCTACCCTACACAAAGTAAGAGAAGGAGAAAATAGATGAGAGAGATAGAACGATAAGGTTTACTGAGCGTGTACAAGGAAAGTGTCATTTGGTCAAAGGTGATTAAGCAGAACCAATGACGGTAAAAAAAATATAACAATGCCACCTTTCAGGGTCTTGTGAGACGCTGAAAGGCGACGTGTGTGCTCTATGGCCTTGTCTGTATAAACAAAGGTCGGTCGTCCAACAGTGATAGTGCGTATGAGAGCGATCGTTGGTGCCCAGTGTCGTTAAGTGCCACTGAAAACAACAATAGCCCGCCTATCGACAAAAAACGAAGATAACGGCACCACGGACGATGACACGACGACGACGAACCGCAACCCCAAAGACAGCACGACGAACTATGCGCCATGGACGCGTGATGGAACCCTGGCTGGGGAGATAAAAACTGCTTTCTCTTCGCGAGACTTCGTCTGACGACGAAACACTGCGATGATAAACGGGGCGATATAAATGCGACTGACGCCAGCCACGAAATCTGGCTAAAGTGTATACACCATTAGCAGATATGGCTGTAAAAGGAAATTAAAACACAAAACCAAAAACGTTCGGGAAAACACGACGCCGGGCGATCATCCCGTGCGAGAAGGCAAGACGCTCTCGGCGGATGGGTGCCAGGGTGGGCGGAGTCGCGAATGTCGCAGCGCCTCTCCCGGTCCCATCCGCGACGGTCGAGTGCCTATTCTCGTCGCCTACGGCCGATTGTTTGTGGTCGGTTGGCGCGTGATTTATCGGCACCCACGCATCGCCAAGGTCTCTGGGTCGCCGAAATGGAGCTCGCCGCTTCGCGGGCGGCAACAGGAGGCAACTGGAAAGCCACCTTCCCCGCACGACGCGCACTGTACTAGAGTCAGCTCACATTATCCTCGTGCGACCCCTTGTACATTGTAATGCACATCGTCTTGAATATCATTTTAATATTTACTTCGGACGCGACTGCGTAAAAAAAATTGGTAACGAATATAAAATCTGATGCATGCGCACCTGTTCGGAAGTGGGGTAAGCAACTTCGAGCCGGCAGCTTTAGTGAAAATTTTCACCAATTTCATATGCATCCTTGTGCCATAAAAAAAAACGACTAAACAACTCGCGGATGGATGTCGTAAAACCGCATCGATTAATAATGTCTTGTTCCCGTTGAAATAAAAACACGAAGGGAGACTATCATCCTTGTGGTGACAGCTACTTCATCTCAATTAAGGAAGTTACAAAAAAAAAAACTGAAAAAATAATATCTAAAGATACGAGCACTCCCAACGCAAGCATGGTAAGTAAAGTAACACGAGCTGTTCGAACGACGCTTGACGATATTTCAATGCACACTTTTTCACAACCAACTCCTACGGTGTAGCTGAGGGGCGTGCTCTGCATGACGTCACAAATGCGACGTTCGGGTGCGTATATAGGGACAGGCGACCCGCGCGCACCATTCTTTGCCAAAAGTTTCCCGGCCGCCCCGAGGGCAAACTAAATGTGGCAATGAAGAAGGTAATGAAGTAATACCCACTTAACAGAAATCATGTCTTAGTATGGCCAGTCTTCAGAGATACGTCCTCAAAATCTGCGGCGAAATTGACGTCGCAGTTAACACTTAGCGCTCCACTTTTCACAGTGCTGTTCAGAAGTGTTCAGTGGGACGTTAAGGTATTTCGCAACAGATTTTGAAGGCTGATTTCTCAAAGCTCGGTGTTATACAAGAAGACAGGGCATTTCTACTGAGTGGATATCATTTCATTGCTTCGTGGCTTCGATCTCGTAGTCGGTACATACGTGCCCCAAAATGATTAATTACAAAGTAATTAGTGACGTTTCGTTAATGTACCTTACATCACTCTGCAATGTGTCTCAATTGTAACTAGTGCCCATGCCTCTTAAAGTAACACAGCTGACGAGACAGAATTGCGATACGTCTATAACAAAACACAGCAGCTCTTGAACGAGTCTATTTCGATTGTAACCGATAGCACCGTATATCGCGTTTCTCTGTCATATCGAAAGCGGCTGCGCTCTTTGACCGCCGACGCTCGCCGAGAGAAAAACGCGCGTCATCCCCCGCGCGACTATTTCGGGCAACGGCGGAGAGAGGACGTTCACACTTTTCCGCCGCGGGGCTTTATCCGCCGTCGCCGACGTGCAGGTGGCACGAGGGTCAAGTCACAATTCCACTTAGTGGCGGCGAATTTAGAAACGAGGATCAGCCGCGCTGCGCAGCCGACGCATGGCCGCCAGCCAGATCGCGCACGCTATGCGCGCTGGCCGGCTTCGTCGCGCGCGCGCGCGGGGCAGGAGATGCCAGGTTTCTGTTTGCGCTCGAGACTATAACTACAGCGTCGGAGAGCACGTGCGAGCAATTAGTGACCGTGCTGGTAGCCAGGAGGAGGAAAGGGATGCGAGGCGATATTTGTATCACAATGAGCGGAACTCAAATGCACTACCGCTGCAGGGGAGTCCAGCTGAGTAACGCCGCGGGTTAACTTGGGGATGGGATGAAGAGATTGGACGGGTGCACTATCACTTGTTGGCGATAATAGTGAGAAAGAGGATTTACATGTACTTCACAAACTTCACATGTATACTGGCCTCAGGCCTGCGCCGTTACCCCTGATAAGGTTTGATGACGGTTTCGACCGTCGCCCCGCATCAAACGCGACAGTTTCGTTGAGGCGAGGGCAAGGACAGCTCACCGCTGCTGGCAGCGAGGTCGAATTTACGAAGTATAAAGTGAAATTTGTCTTAACCCTTTACTGCACCTTGTTGCATTTACGCAACATTCTGATGAACGGCGTTAAAAACCGAAGCAAAGTCAGTTTGGAGCTGCCTGTACACGTTGTTGCATATCCGCAACATTGTTCTGTAAAACGCGGCAGCTTGTGCTGCAATCTGTGCTAATCCTTCGCATCTTCTACCAAAACAAACGTGGCGGAGGCTGCGCGCGCCCGCGAGCAGTGATATAGGTAAGTTTTACAAATTGTAAATGCATTTCTCCATAAGACAAAGCGCAAAAAAAATTCTTACGCTATGCTCCACATCCTTCTGACTCTGTAGGTTCAAAAAAACATTGTCGTTTCGGAATAGTTTGTTCCTGGCGACAGAACGTCGCTATGTTGCGCAAATGCAACAACGTGTACATGGTTTATTTTCTTCGGAATAGTGAAATGGCTCCGAAACGCTGGTATGGCCCAGCAATTCCTCCTGATAGTGAAGGCAGTGACTATTATATTAGTCACGACAGCCACGAGTGTAAGTCCGTTTCGATTCAATATGTGGACAAGATGTTCTCTGGTCAATTTCCTTTTTTCTTTTCAAAAGTACGCTGTGCCTCCGCACGTTGCCGTGTCACGTCGTCACGGGCACAGCTTTACGTCTGTGCTTCGATGTTCTACATTTTGACAATAACCCGAAAACACTGCATTGTTTCCTGGCTGCATGGGAATCTGCATGACGTACTGCAGGAAGTGTGGGAACCATCTGTGCTGCACAAGCATGTACAAGTGCTTCTCTTTGTTCCACACTAAATCATAGGTGCACCAATGATTGTCCCGTGCAAATGAGCACCTGAGTATGAATCGCACTAAATCTATCTTTTCCTTTCAACTCCTTCTTTATTTGCACATTGTTGCAAATATGCAACATACCCTTTTTCTGCAAATTGAAATCACAGAGATTCGCTAAAGTAAGTTTCCATGGGAGTACAGGTACTGTTATGCATCCCTACAACTCCGTGAATAATATTTTGAGGAAGCAAAAAATTGTGCAGTAAAGGGTTAACATCGTTTGTAAGGAAGTGTCCAGACTGAACGAGCCACCACGAAAACCCTGCGGCTGCGCCGCCATACTGTATTTGCACTTCCCTTCAGTAAATTATCACCGTGCTGACACATGGCCTGGAGATGTTAACCTGGCTGATCGCTTGGCATGTTGCTCCTGGTACTGGGTACAATTGTTGTGTCCACTGTACCTCACTAATGCTCGCGAGTAGCGTAATCTCTCCTTTTTTACATATCGTATACGTATCCACCGCGGAATGAAGTGACAGGCAGCAGCCTTTAGCGCGCGCGACCGACTTTCGCAATGGCACCGCGTAGAATTAATGAGAAGCCGGTCGCGCCAGGGATAGCTGGAAGCCCTACGGCTGCGGCGGATAATCCCAGTGGCGCCATTCGAAATGCGTCCCGCCCGCCGCTCACGCAGCCTGGGGAGACCAACGCGTTCGCACGACGCGTCGGCCCCAGGACTTGATCGCGGCGGCACTTGCGATCGTCGCCGTGCCGGAAAGCTCGTGGCAATGGCGTTCTCGAACGCCGTGTCTTGGCTGCTGCTGTCAGCATCAGCGCTCGGCTAAACCGACAGTGGATGCCACCGTGTGATGGCATTGCGCACTTCTTTATTGATGAGAACTTAAAGAGCCGCTCAAGAGAAACACTTCGTCAAATTAGACGGATAAAGTAGTCTGTGAAGATACTCTTCTTTCGCTCACTTTACATACGGGAACAATTTTCGTTTGTTTCTCCTCATTCTTGTTTAAATTTAGTTTCGCGCCTGAGCCCCAGCGTCGGTATACGCCATTGCGACGTCACCAATTTTGTAAAAAGCATTTTCTCGTATATGGGTTGTTGTGAGTCGGTAAAAGTTCCTGAAACTCGCTAAATTCAGTCTTTGGCTCTCTTTCAATGCAATGTGGTCCATCTTAACTGACAAAGAATGATCCAGATCGGAGCAGACGTCGCCGAAATTCATGACATCACGTAGAGAAGTTGCGGGAACTTTAAAGCGGCGCCCCTTTTCGGGTCTTATTTCTAAACGTCTTTTCGCGTCAGAGCTGCCTCTTCTTTTTTTTTTTCTGCTATTGCCTAAGGGTGACTTCATTACAAAGCTCAGCTAATCTTTCCATTTAGAATGTCACTAAATTAATGAGTTCGCGCCTTTAACGGCACAGGCTATTTTTCGTCGCGGGGAAGAAGAAACAAATAGAGAAAAAGTAACAAGAAAGCTTGAAGAGACTTGAGCAAGAGCTTTTTGCCGATTTTTTGACATGAGTAAATCAAAGCACGAACTGGAACATTCAATCCGCCGCGGAAGCTTAGTGGCTGCGGCGTTGCGCTGCAGAGCTAGAGGTCGAGGGTTCGATCCCGGCCACGGTTGTGCATTTCGACGGGTGCGAAGTGCAAAAAAAAGAAGCTCGTGCGCTCAGGGTCTGGTTCCACGTTAAAGAACCCAAGGGAGTCAAAATAATTCCGGAGTCTCCTACTGCGGCATGCCAAATAACCAGATCGTGCTTCTTCCATTTTTTTTTTTTGTAAGAACATTCGAAGAGGCATACATTTCCGCAATCAGGCGAAAACGTACGAATGAGTCCAGGAATGCGCTGCAAACCCAAATTTAGACCCTTAAGGGTGATGCACCCTTGTGAGTTATAGGCCAACTTTCACCCCTTAAACACTCTTAAGGGTGCAGATCGGTTTACAGAGCAGGAACATGAGATTACACTATTGCAGACGAGAACGCTGTAGAGGCCACGTAACGCCACTACACATAAAAAATTCAAACATGCACATCACCTACTGACGAGCCGTACTAAGAGAATTACAATGAAGTGGGGTTCAAACGTGATTACCCACAAGCAATACTCAGCATAAAAACAAGTTGTCTGTGTTAGTGCACGGTCCTTCTAAAATACCAAAAAAGAAAGACCACAGTTGCCGTGACGAGGGGCTTGCGAAGCCAGAAAAGGCAAAAAAAAAATAAAAAAAAATAAAGGTGCGTGACGAGTGGCGTAGCCACCCTGAAAGCCCCTACCCAGACATGACGTCAGATTTTGGTGACGTCTGCTGGAGCCTGGTTATTTTCTTTTTACTGCCAATGCGGACTAAAGCAGCCAAAAACTGAAGTTATCGAATGTTTAGAACGTTTACTGCACCGCAAGAAGTCAAGAAAACGTTTTCGAAAGCCGTCACTTCAGACATGACGCACCTGCGCTGAGGTTTAATCGGCGCACAAATCAATAAACGAAACTTTGACCACCACCTACTTTCCTCGTAATCAATCTAAATCTCGCGGCGAAATCAACAAAAACTGAATTTCGAAAGAATACTTTTACCAGACTAAACTGACCTAGTGTTTCTCTTAGGTGTTCCTCTAACAACAACGACATTTCACGCATTCATGGATGCGCGCTTATCCTGTAGCAGCGCAACTATGCAGCTCATTTAACAGGACGCCTGCCTAGCACAATGCGGCGAAAATTTGCGGAAGCGCTGGCGGCATGGTTGAAAGCGGTGCGCGCGGCCGCGTTCGTACACAGTGCGACGCCTACTCATTCAATATATAGGAGACAACGAGACACCCCCTCCACGAACGACGCTTTTGTGCGCGCCAGCATCGTGTATACATAGCGCGCTCAGCCCGGAATGAAACTCGTCTCCGCGCAAAGCTTGGAAGCAGAAATTTTTGTCGCACGTCGTTGTACTTCGCTCATCTTAAGCGTCGAATATGAGAGCCCGTTCGTAATTCATTCCGCGTGATATGAATGCTTTCAGTCTGCTACGAAGCAGAGAGAGAGAGAGAAAGGGGGGAGAGGGGGGAGAACAATTTTACGCACCGCTGCATGCTGTTGGATCTGGAGGACAACCCCAATTGCTATCCCCCAGATATTGGACTTTGCCATTGGGTGCGGGAGTTAGCCGAGGTTGAGGAGGACTTTGGAATGAAAACTGGAGGTTTATTTACATTATTTACAGTGAGAGTACAAAGAAATTAACAGTCAAAGTGATTACGGGCCGGCAGCAACTCGGACGCTGCGGCCCGTAAGAGATGAATGAGAGCTCGAAAGAGATGAATGAAGGAATGCTCCCTTGCTGCTCCCGGTCTCTGGCTTTTAACCCCTTCGGTGCTTTGATTTGCGTAGTCTGTATACTGACACGGCGTGACAGGTGCAGGATATCCCGGTTAATCCAAGGGGGTTTATTATTTATCTTGTTTTGTTTTTATTGGAACGTAGTTATTGATGCAAGATTTCACTAATGACTCAAAACAATCAACAAGACTGTCAATGACATTCGGTACTGAGTGACAAAAATGATCAAAGTTATCTGCCAGGGCATCAGTGATAGACGTATCGTCAGCCTTGTTAAAATCGTGAAATGTGGAATAGCTAAAGAGTTCATGTGGGATAGGACAGTTAACGTGTACGAGAACTGCGTTATGAGCCGTGATTCCTTCCAGGATATCATAGGTAAAACCGAAATGAGCAAGACTGTCACTAATAAAGACGAAGTCAAGTATGGAGTTCTGCCGCGTATTCTTATCAATCGTATCAGGTTATGGGACAAAGAAAACATAATTAAGTCTCTACAAATAGAGGCACTGATGGCGGAATCTGTAAAGGAAGGCCAGTGAATGCCGGGTACGTTAAAGTCACCAAGAACGATTCACTGAAGTTGGAACTGTCGAGGCTATGGTCATGTATAAAAGGCGAAATATTATCGAGCAAGTCACTGGGGCTATCGGGGGGACGATAAATACCACAATTTGTTGTATTTGCTTATGTATTCTGCTTATGCACTAGTAACTTGCATCAAACAGATTCTACATTGGGAGGTCCTGGTAGAACCTTAAAGTTAAAATCTGAACGTAAAAGCAAAGCAACACCCCCACCTTTCTTGTGCTGACGGTCGTAGCGGAGAGCAATGTAACTAGGAGGTGTGAATTCTGTGTCGTGAATATCTTCATGAAGCCATGTTTCTGCGATGCATATAACATGAAGAGAACATGAAGAAACTGGCGAAAGAAATTGTGGAAATTTGGTAGTTATGATTCTGGCATTAACATTCAAAAGCGCAAGATCTGTGGCAGAGTGATGAGATTGTCGACTTGATTATGAAACATTTGGAAATTTGGGGCTAGAATAAAAACCAGGAGCTCTTACTAAACTATTTGAGGCACCGTCCAAGTTGTAACGAACGTTATTTATAGATGATCACTTAGCGAGACCCCGCAGAACATGCGTAATGCTACCGCAGATTCGGTTCGCCAAAGTTTGTAAGCCTAGTGCGTGGCGCTGGTGGAAACAACGATTCTATGCAAAACGCTTGCCGAGTGAGTGAGTGAGTGAGTGAAAACTTTTGAGTCTTTCAAGAGTTTCGCGGTTACGAGGTCTCCGTCGTCTTCATCTTCTTGGCACTGGCGACTGGAGACTCCTCTTCAGCAAGGGTGGGCCCCTATTCCAAGGCTCCACTGAGTCGTGCTGCATCGCTCGCGTGCTGCACTAGGGCCCTTTGGGCCGTGAGCTCGCTGCTGGTGAGCCGACTCTCCCATTGCTCCGCACTCGGGTGTTCGTGTTTGTGGAATGCTTTGTTGCGTTCGCACTCCCAGGTGATGTGGTAGAGTGTAGGTTTGGCACCGCACCAAGGGCAGGTGGCCCTGTATTGTGTCGGAAACATCTTATTGAGCACGTGTAAGTTGGGGAAGGAGTTTGTTTGTAGTCTCCGCCAGCTGGTCGCTTCCTCCTTTGTGAGGTCTCTGTGTGGTGGCGGATATCTAATTCTAGTTCCTCTATGTAAGTTCAGGGTCTCTGCGTATCCCCCCTCGCAAGCCTGTAGGTGGGTCTCCGGGGCATCCGACCGCCCAGCTCGGAACGCTGCACCTCGAGCTAGGCTGTCTGCCCTTTCGTTCCCCCCTATGCCTACGTGACCCGGGATCCAGATCAGTTTGTGCCTGGGCTTTTCCTTCTCGGCGGAGGTGGCTCCGCTGAGTATTCTGAGGGCAGTTTTGCTGATTCTGCCTCTCGTATAGTTCCTGCACACCTCTTTTGAGTCCGTCAGTATGTTGAGAGATCGGCCTGTTCTATAACCTTCCGCTACCGCCAGCGCTACGGCAATCTCCTCGGCCTCCGCTGTGCCAGCGACCTTTGCCGTGGCATACGTGATCGGGTTTCCTTCCTTGTTAACCACTACCGTCGCGGCCACGCGTTCTCTTCCGTGTAGATATACGGCGGCGTCCGTGTATACTGTATTGTCTAGCTGGGCTAGCGTTCTCTCAACGTATTCGGCCCTAGCTTTTCGCCTGTTTTCGTGTAGGTTGGGATCCATATTTCTCGGCAGTGGTCCCACATTAATGGTTTTCCTGAGGTGGTCCGGTACGTCCGCGTATCTGTCTGTCAGTCCGGTCGTATCCCGACCCAACCTCCTCAGGAGCGCTCGTCCCGTAGGGGTGCCTCTCAGTCTCGCGGTTTGCGTACCCAGCAGAGCCTCGGCGAGCTCACTGAAGGTGTTGCTGATGCCCAGCTGGAGCAACTTCTCGTTCGACGTGTTTCTCGGTAGACGCAGAGCCGTCTTGTACGCCTTTCTGAGGATGGTGTCTGCTTGCTCTCTTTCTGCCTTGGTCGTCACGTGGTACGGCAGGGAGTACGTGACTCGGCTGACAATTAGGCTGTTGACTAGCTTGAGAGTGTCTTCTTCTTTCATTCCGTATCTCTTTTGGGATACCCTATTGATCATGCGGCCCACCTGTTCTGCCGCCTTGCTCAGCAGGCTAATGGTGTGGCTGCACCTCCGGCTGCCTTGTAGCCACATGCCCAGGATCCTCATCATGTTCTTCTCCGGGATGTTGTGTCCCTCAAGGGTCACCTCCAGTGTCGCTTGCGTTGGGTGCTTGCCGACCCTGAGGAGCTCCGACTTCTCCGTGGAGCATCGCAGTCCCCTTTCTCTGGTGTAGTTCTCCACGCAGGTCGCCGCTTCCTGCAGTTTGTCTTGCTTCTCTCCGAGGGATCCTTGGGTGACCCAGATCGTGACGTCGTCGGCGTATATCGCGTGCTGGATTCCTCGGATCTCCATAAGTTTTCTTGCCAGGCCAATCATTGCCACGTTGAAGAGGACGGGCGATATATATATATATATATATATATATATATATATATATATATATATATATATATATATCGTGCAAGCAGCCACGAAAACAAAGCCTGCGAGCACTACACGTGAAAGAGACGATGCTCGCATGGATCGAATGCGCAACCTGCATCATCTAAATGAGAGATAGCACGCCGAAATCCGGCAAGCACACACTGTCCTCGCCTCGATGCGCGTCGCGATACTTGATAGGCCGCAAACGTTATAGGATCGGATCAGTTTACCTGTTTATATACGGCTTAATGCACCGAAAACCGCAGCACCGTGCTTCGGCTGCGAGCAAACCCAACGATGAAAACATCGTACGCGGTGCAGCTGATAGCGTGCAACTTGCGGGAACGATGTTTACAAGCGCAGCGAGAGAGAGAGATAGAGAGACGCTCTGGTGCAGACACGAGCGACAACGCATGACAGCGTGTTGTTTAAACGTGTCACCCTGAGCTCATTTTTTTCCCACGTACTTCGCTCGCAAACCTCGTATAAGGAAGCTAACAATCAAGATTCTCAGTTTCCTCTGCAACCTGAGAGGGCCAGACTGTGCCTGCACAGTTATAATACGGGGACAAGCGCTGGGGACCAACTGACGGGGCTGTGCGCGCTTGTGTACCCGTCTTCATCGTCCAGGTCCGTGAAAAATTGTTCGTGATATGAAGTATACTACCTCGGCCAAGTTTCCGTCAGCCTGCGCGTAGTTATGCCGTCGAGCTCCTGGCGACAGGCAGGCGAGATCTAATTCAAAACGTTCAGCCCACAAGAGACGGACGTTCCGAAATCTACAGGGCGTCCGCAAACGCTGCGCGGTTGCTGCAAGCATTAGCAATGTTGTTATTCCGCTTAGTGGCACGGCAAACCATCGAATGAACGATCGGCGGTGCTCGTTGTGTACTGCACGGCACCGTGGACTGCCGGAACACGAAAATAAACAGGGAACGTATACGTCGCAGCAAACGCATTACCGATGCTCTATATATAACGGCTTCATAAGGCTGCCTCGTAAATATTTCATCAGGAGGCGTGCCATAAGGAGCACCTTCATAGCCAAAAGCTACATTTTATGGCGGTCACCGTCGTCTCTGCCCCGCCCAAGGTTCGTCATCTGGGTCATCGCATCGGAGACACGCCTGTGGCTATTGACCGACCAGATACTGCGCCGGCGGCTTCTTACGGCTGCTTAGGTCGAGTTACCTGTTCTTTAGTAACGTGGCTACAAGCAGGATATTAGTCGCAAACTGGAAAACACACACACACACACGCACGCACGCACGCACACACACACACAGAGAGAGAGAGAGAGAGAGAAAGAGAGAGAGAAAGAGAGACCATGAGCGCAATTCTAACGAGCGTCCGCCCTATCGAGACGACCGTAGAGCTAAATGCAGCCACTTAGCATAGTTAGCAGTGACATCGATTCCGGCACGTTACGACACAGCGGTGATCTCAGAGGCTCCTGCGCCTATATACACCGAGATCTCTCGCGCCACGTCACTGCGAAACGACGTACACGCCACACGGTCGAGCGGAAAGGCGTTCGTGCCTCATTAAGACTAAAAAGATTAAGCTGCCCAACTGAAGAAGCTACAAGCACAATGGAAGCACTAGGAAACGAGGCTCTTCGGTCCAAGACTTGCAGTTCGCGCAGATATGGGGCGTTAAAAACCAAGAAGAAATCACGTCAAACGCCAAAACCTTCGTGGCTGAAATGACGGCTCGAGGATCGACGTCACGCTCCTCTCGTTTGCGCTGTTTACCGACACCAGCGGCAGAGTTTAAAAGCGCGACTCGCGCGACAGGTCAGCGGAACGGTAGCGGTTCGCCGCGGGGCGACGCGCGAACGAAGCGTTCCGACACAAGCGAGCGGACATTAATTAGCACGCGGCGCCGGCCTCGCCGCCAGCGAAGTCCTCTTCCTTGGCGCGGTTAGCTCGCTAACGAGCTTCGCCACCGCGAACGTACGGGCCCTGCCCGACTTCTTGTTTTCGACGTTCGCCTCGAGCGAGTCGCCGTCGCAGAAGCCGTCCGTCTTTCACTCGGCGGCGCCGATTGTCCCGCCCGCGAGAAATTGGCGGCGGTACCGACAGCAGGCTCGCGTAGCCACCGGAATCGTAAACAAAACGACCGCCACGAGTCTTAGCGACGCCCTGTACGTAGCGCACGCGCTACCGGAAGGACTTGTCCCCCCCCACGCCCCGCCTTCCCGACTCTACTCGTATTGCCTTTCTTCTCTCCACCTGCCTTTTCACGGCTCAGCTAACAACGGTCTGCTGTCGTTCGGGGTGTTACTTAGAAAGCTACGTTGGCGGCATGCTTCACTGCGCCTCGGCTGCCGCAAACGATACCGCGGAACTCGCAGTCTTTAAGGGCGACGAAAGTTAAATAGAAGCTCGAGACTGCGTTTGCTGTGTCTGTCCGTCCGTCATTTGCGTTATACCATTACTTATTAACGCGCCGCAACGTGCAGTTCGGATTCGGACGCGCTTATGACAACCGAGATACATCGCGCAGCGTTTGCGCTTGGCAAGTTGTGCGGGGTTTCGAGTGCATGAGAGTGGCGGCATCTGGGGTATGCATTTCGGATGGCACAGCGGGCAGCACTACTCTAGCGGAATGCGCATCGCGAAGAGGGAGCTGTCTGGCTTCGAGTTCTTTGAGCATAAGCAAGCAAGCAAGTTGGTGCTGTTCGCTGTGAGGCTGCTGATGTCGCAGTAGACGAGCTCATAGGAGGAGGAAACGCAGAGGTCAGCTGTTTCTTTGTCTTCCTTTCTTTTTTCCAAATTCGAACAGAGTGCCCTCCGACATACGTGGGTATGAAAGCTATTAGACTTATTAGAATAGTGAAGTTTTTAGCTGGGAAGGATTAGTAGTGAGGATCGACGGCGAATATCTCAGCAACGTGCATGCTTATATTTAATTTCACAGTGAAGTTACGCCGCATGGCAACCCAAGCGAAAAAGAAAGGGGATGCCTGCGACCTACGGTGTTAACTGGCATTGTCCTGTTTAGCAACGCTGATGATTGGCAATAAATGATTCATGACATTAGCCGACAAAGTGTAAGAATTGACAATGGCAATGTTGAATAATAGACCGACAAGAGAATGAAAATTTACGACTGGCAGTCAAAAAATTAAAATTAAGTGCTAAGGCTTTACTGGAGAAAGCCAGGATACGATTATGAGACAGGCCGTAGCGAAGGACTCCGGATTCATTTCGACCACCTGATTTTTTTTTTTTTTTCGTGCACCCAGTGCACGCTACACGGGCTTTTCTTTTTTTTTTTTTTTCGCCCCCATCGAAATGCATCCGCCACAGCCGGTATTTCGTCACGCAGCCTCGAGCTTATATAATAAGCAGCGTAACGCGCCATATAGCCACTAGGCCATACCACGGCGGGTGATTGGCCTTTAGAACCTGTGCTAGAGTATACGTTTATCTAGGGCAGTTATTGACAAGGAACCGTAATCATGAGAAGGGCACTTACTGAAGAGTAAAACTGGGTTGAATTGCATACAGCAGGCAGTCATTAACGGCAGCTTACCGCTATTCTTGAAAACTGCGCAATCATTACATTCTACTGCTACCAACCTATGGGGCAGAGAAAGAAATGTTAGAGGTAACGTTAAGAGACAGGAACACAGCGGTGCATGTGGATTAGAGAGCAAACGGGAGTAGTCGATATTCTAGTGGACATTAAGAAGAAATAGAGTTAGGCAGGCGACATAACGCGTAGGGCAGATAAGAAGTTTAGAGTTACAGAATGGGCGCAAAGGGAAGGAAAGCGCAGTCGAGGACGGCGGAGAATGACGAGGTTTGATGAAACCAGGAAGCTTGTAGGCATAAGGTGAAATCAGCTGGCGCAAGACATGACTAATTCGAAATCGCTGGGAGAGGCATTCGTCCTGCAGTTGACCCAAAAATAGTACAAAAATAAATAGTATAAAAAGTAAAAATAGCACAAAAGCGCGCAAGCCCTCATCGTGTGAGAATTGAAGCAAGAGCTTAGAGAACTTATGGTACACAGCGCAGAGCGCGCTGCTATCAGTTGGACCAGTTCGTACGTCGTTGGGCAGCTCTTAGAATTTTCTCTCGAGTAGCCCTCGCTCCTGAGCAGAGCCACAGTGGATGGTGAAACGTCCGCTGTGAAAGCCGGAGTAGAACGTTTTGCACAGCTCACGTGGGCCGTCAGACATTGAACCCGAGGCACAGGTTATGGAATCAAGGTGTACAAAGGCCGCACCCACGCGAAGTCGCCGGATAGAAACTTTCTACGCCAGAGAATGATTAAGGAGAAGGTAGCAGACAATACCTCCTGGTAATGGTAGTCCTTCAGCGGACTGAGCATATATAGCACCCGTATTTGGAAGGCCGTAGATGCCTTTTCTGACGTCTTTCCTAACCATAACAAACTGTCGTAACCCTTGAAATGAAGAACCCTCGAAATGATAAGGAGAAAATAAAAGTAAGCCTCGGGAAGACCCCCCAAAAGTTCTCGCGGCCGACTTAGCACACACGTAGTCTAGTATCACGTCCACCCTGCCGCTCTGAAGATCCAAATGGATGTAAATAATGGCCGTTCTTTCTTAAGAACCATCACAAGCGCCCGGCGCCTTTCAGTCTCGTGGAAGCGCCGACACGAGAAGCCTCGCCGGGAAGAGCTGCTTACAAAAGCGCACGAGGGAGGACGAAAAACAAGGCTATTCTAACGCAGGCTATTGCAGCGAGTGAGCTATACGGGACGATATATAGACGGCCCACGCGTGAGTCACGATTGGGTTCAAAAGCCCTGTCGGCACAGCACGCGGCCAATATATGTTACGGGACTGAAGACCAGAGGCCGGCCGCGAGGGAAAGAGAGTGCATTCAATTACGTGCCGCTCGGCTCCCTTTTTCATAAATCTTCTTGGTCGAACAAACATCTCGCACACCGCTATACAGAAGACGTCGGCGGCCATCGCTTACGTTTCCGAACGCGCTTTTCACTCGGACACGATGCATATATCGCGACGTTGAGACATGTCGTCCTGGCCAAGGACACGAACTCTGTGGCACTGGCTATCAAATCCGCAGGCGGGTCCGCATGGGCCGTCAATTCTGCTGCGTCCACAAAGGCGCAGGCAACTATCCGTAGGAACGGCTCGAATGCGCTGCCTTTTTACAGTGAACGAATGCCTATGCGACCGTACCCCGAGCTCTCTCTCTCTCTCTCTCTCTCTCTCTCTCTCTCTCTTATAAACGCGACTAAGCGCACGATACGCGCAGAACGGCGTGTACACGGTGGGTCAATATAAAAACCAAACACGATATTCCCTTTCAAAGCCGGTAATGTTGCTTATTCCCGGGCTGAAACGCTCAACCAGGGGGGTTCGATCCTTCAACACGAGGATAGGGGTTGTGCAAATAGTGATTTTTGAGAGCGAATCGAATGCGAATCGAATGCGAATCGAATAGTGCAAGAAGCGAATCGAATCGAATGCGAATCGAATAATGAACAGCCGTTATCACATTTAATATAAAACGATGTGCACATCCCAGTATTCTTAAAATTAGCAACTTTCTGTCATTACATATAGCACGTTATGAAGCGCTTTTTATTACAAGTACAAATGGAGCATTAGAAGCAAACAAGTAGTCTTTACGCATACACAGGGCTCTCTTCAGAAAGTGCGAATGACTGCTGCACAGTCTGTAAGGCATGGCTATCCTAAGTGACGTAGCCTGCTCCACTACGCAAGTTCTTTTGGGCGCTGTTGGCGTTTTGAAATCTTCGAGAAGTATTCGCATTTACGAATAATGACCATTCGATTCGAAGACCGAATCGAAGAAGACACTATTCGATGCGTTAATCGAAAGCTTCGAATATTCGCACACCCCTACACGAGAGCTATACATAGCTAGTAGCAGTTAAATTGAATAAATTATGGGGTTTTGCGTGCCGAAAACACGATCTCATTATGAGGCACGCCGTAGTGGAGGACGCCGGAAAGTCGGACAACGTCCTTAACGTGCACCTAAATCTAAGTAGACGGGTGTTCTTGCATTTCGCCCCCGTCGGAATGCGGCCGCCGTGACCGGGATTCGATCCCGCGACCACCTGCCTAGCAGCCCAACGCCATAGCCACTAAACAACCACGACGGGTAGCTGACAGCAGCAGGCGGCGCTTTAGTGCATGTTTGCAGGAACTGCTGCATGAACAGAGTGTGCAGCACAATGACATTTTATTCCAACCAAAAACGATAAAGAACGCGGGGGATAAAAGCCGACCTTACAAGCGGCTGGATAGAAGCCCTCTGTACGTGTTACATTTCATATTGGTGCGCAGTCATATTGGTGCACGGTGCATTGGCTAGCACCGCCGCGTAAGTATGTATACTGTAGCATCTCAGGAGCACGGTCAACTGTGCACGTTTGCGTACGCCTTGTGCTTGAAGAAACATGTAAAAATATAACAGAACAACCGCGGGTGTGTCCCGATAAGGAAGTCACAGGAAGGTCCCGACTTTTCTTTTATTTCCACGCAATCTTTATATGACATAGCAGGATGCCTGCTTACATAGGAACTGAGCCTCTTTATTTTTTTACAGCTATCTATATTTTCGTACTTCTTATAATTTATTAATAGCTTTCTTAATTTAAATAAATTCAGTTGTTTGCGCAATCCCAACCAACAAACACAATATGGCAAACTTAGCTTCAGGGCAGGAGGCTACACAATATGTCGTTCTTGGCAATTTTTTAATCAATCTTATAAAAGCGAGTTTCCCTCGGGATGTTTTTTTCCGTGCGTACTTTGTTACATGCTAGACGCGCACCAAAATGTAGTTAGTCTCTCTTATGTGAGCTACTCTTATCTTAAATTTTGGCGGAAAGCTATGAATATCGCAAGACGTCGAAAACTCGTTTTTCAAAAAAATCTTTCAAAATGTTCCGATTTCGCTCAAATGTCTCAATGATTATCTCCTGTCATCAGCTATCGCTTATGTGAAAAGAAAACAAAACCACATTGGTCATTTTGCCCCGAGCACAAAACAAAGCAACAAATAATGGTGTATATAGACTGTGGTGGCGTAATGCTTGCTGCTGCACGTATCCTTCGTAAAGGCGCATGATTTAGCACGCATGCGCAGAGTATAAAAATTAAACGTCGATAAAGACAGGCACGCGCACGCCATCTATCGGTAAGCGCCCTACTCAGCATCCGCGCATGGTCGGCACTGAGTCGGCATGTGCCGAAGTGGTTCTCAATGTGGGCGAGCCTTTAAGAGCACGCGCTATTCCAAACGCTGCCGGGGCACGACACGCAGGTATAAGAAAGTAAAAAAAAAAAAAAAAAAAAAAGATTCGAAACGGCAGTTCTCCTGCAGTTATTCGCTATGCAGCGTAACCTAGATATAACGAAACACGATTTCTCAAAACTTGGCAAATTAACTTGGCAAGATATTTCGGTTACCCAGCAGGTATTCATAGAGCCTCATAATTGAAGTCCTCGAAGCAACTAAGTGAAAACAACGTCTCGCTCGATTTAACTGGGTATTGAAGGAGGAAGAGGAGGGAAAGAGATAAGTAGAAGGCAGGGAGGTTAACCAGAATAACGTCCGGTTGGCTACCCTACACCGGGGGAATGGGAAAGGGAGAAAACAAAGATAACAGGGAGAGACAGGAGGGAAGGAAAGAAGAAAATTGCGGTGAGTCCGCTGACGTGTGTGGTCTTACAGAAATTGCACTAATAGACACAGATGGTCGCACAATCCCGTCGTCCCTAATAAGCACAAAAGTATGTGGCACCGAAGAAAACATCGACCACCTGCTGTGCCACTGTCCCCGATATATCCCAGAGAGACACGAACTTGCCAAAGCTTTCCAAAAACTGGATAATCGGCTGCTTTCTGTGCAGGTGCTGCTGGAACACCGCCCCCATCGCCCGTCGACCCATAAAACTGAGTATTGAAGGAAGATATGGTTGAAGTATGGGGAACATATGGGTATGCCAGGCTTCAGTTTAGGTGATGGACGCCACCGGTCTTGTAAGGTTCGCCGCTCCCATAAAGAAACACAAAACGCGCTCAACGGGCTCTGCAATAAGCGCGTAGGCAGGCAACAATAATTACTGCTGTTACGATCTCTTGCTATCGAATAAGTATATTGCTATTCGCGTGAGTGTTTTAACTATTTTCGATTTAACAAAGCTTTCGATTTCAATAAATGTTCCCGTCAACATTGTGAAATAGTAGGGGTGGGAGAATACTCGAAGTTTCGAATACGAAATATACATATTACACACTATTTGTAATCGAAAATTAACTATTTGCTATTCTCTAACACCCAAAAGCGACCAAATATTTTGCAAGAACCGACTGTTGAAGACTGGTTGCTGCTCTCTGTCTGCCAAACAAAGTATCGCAATTGATTAGAAGTGAAACAAGACTAAGATATCTTGAAGCCATGCAGGAACAAAATGGGTAATGCAAGCCATGTTTTCGGTTTCGCGGCGGCAGACATTAAAACCTGCGATTTTTGCTTGCCGTCTATAATATTAGTGTTTTTTGCAGTCTAGTCCTGCAGCAGTTTCATCTTCTACGTTAAAATCAGTGATGTTTTTTTTCTTGGAACGGGCCTTTTTGCATGTGTCTTTGGCAAGCAAGTCCAACATTTTCTCTCTTTCTTTTTTTTTTTTTGCTTTAACAAGCACTTATTTAGCGTCTATTCATAGAGCAGCCATTCATTCTTGAAAAGCTTGTTTTAAACCAGGCTATCTAAATATATTGAGAGGCTATTCGTGCAGTTCAGCTATTGACAATAGTGATGTGTGTGCGTGTTTCGCTAGCCAGTGCAAACGTGGTACCTAATGATACATAATATTCGTACTATAAATATGTGTGTCTGCACTTGACCATTCGATATTCGATACTTACTATACTCGTATTCGAAAAAAAAGTGATATTCGCGCACCTCTATTAAACGGGGCTTTAACCGTATTCGCCCGTTGCAAATCATTGAGACGCGCTGTGCATTTATTTGCCTTTTCTTTTTCGTATCGTCTTTTTTTTTAACTTTTTTTTTCAGCAAAGAAAAGTCGTCGAACAAGTCCAGCCGGTTTCAGCCAGTCAGGAAGGCGAGCTTCCATAGTTCGCTACACAGAGAAAGGCGGCTCGCTACGGATGCGACGCCCCTATATGACCCCTGATTATATTAAAGAGCCGCGACACTGTAGCACAATAGACTACTCGCGTGTTTACGCTGCTCTCCTGCCGGCGGGCAGACGACTAAGAGGATTACTGAACGAGGATTCGCCTCCTCAACTTGCGTTTACATTTAAGTGGGGCACTGAGGAAAAATCTTACTGACACTGTTTCTTTTTTTTTTTTCTTCGTTCGCCTCCTTGCGAACTGGTATTAATCCCACCAATGATCTACAACACTTGGCCGTACGATCGTTACGTTTCTTGGCGTTCTGCCGTAACTTTACAAAAGGGGTTTGAACTGTAAAGCGACATACGGCCGGGGTGTTTCTGCAAAGACTGAGTAACTTTTAAAAATCACGGTTGGCAGATAGCCGATGCTAGTCTTTGATGTGCACTGCTAAAACAGGCGGACATTATTTACACGATAAATCGAAATTCATAACCGACTAATTAACAAAGTTCACTAATTCAGTTCTAACTAATTCGCCAACAGCACATGTTGTAATTTACAAATTGTAGACAGGAAAAAAAGATCGCAAGGCGGATTCAAGTAGAACCAATTCTCAGGATGACATCAGTTCAGAGATATTAATTCCAGAACTTTGCGAAGAAATACATAGGCGGGCCAGTTACGTTCGTGCTTTAATGCATAAAACGGTAATTTATGTGCCGTAAAGTAATTAGTTTAACACTTAATTCATGCATTTTTTTAATTAGTCGATTATGCTTTTCAATTTTTCGTGCAAGTAATATGCCTGCCTCTTCAAGCAGACCACCTCAAAGAGTAGAATATTGCTGTCTGCTACAAGCAATCTTAAAAATTACTTGAGGTCTTCGCAGAAACAACTCGCTAATTGGAACACCCATATCCGCAGTAAAAGTTGCGGCAAGAAATTTCCCAACGCTTTGAATGCCCGCTGCCTCCCTCTTTGTACGGCTCCAACATTGATGAGGATATCAAGGACTTAAACGTTTCTGTCAATTTCCTGATGGTTCGTTTTGTTTGAACGTACATGCGAAACGCGATAGGCGCGCTAATTTCCGGGACTGCTGCGACCAATGTTACGAAAGCAAACTCCTCGGAAGCGTTCCTTTTCCGCAATTATAAGCTCTGATTCCGCATAATGCGCAACAGACGCTCGCTGGAAATCCACGCGGTCTGAGATATTGAACAAGAGCATCTCAAATGGCTTCCGGTTATTTGTTATTCTTTCTTACTTTTTTTTTCACAGTTTTTAAAAACATGTTTAGCCGGTGTGTGCCACGGAAGGCAGCAGCAGAACTCACGAGTCAGTATTCACGGGAAACCCCATTCCACTTCGGTGTTTCAAACAAAAGAGCCTTAAGAAAAGAAAAAAAAAAATGTGTACGTGAATCAGGGGTCTGGTACGAATGATCACAGCTTTTCGAGCAGCTGTGAAAGCGCTATAACTGTGACCCGCAGCCGTGCTCTGATTCGGTCGCATCCGGGGAACCCGCACAAACTCGCGCCGACGCAGGCACGCGCGCGCGCAGCTGCAAAGGCACTCGTCTCGCTAAAAAGACTAGCGACCGACGACACGAACATGCGCGTAGCGAAAACAAGAAAGCAAACGAGGAAACAATCGGGATTCTTTCTTCCAGCACCGCTCCGTCATCAAGCCCGACAGCGGAGCCGCGATCGGTTCGTCGAGGACGTCGACCTCTCTGCGGGCGGCGCGGGCGACGACCATGCGTGCGAGCGCGGACACCGCGTGCCGCCGAGGGGACCGAGAGGCCAGCGACACATGCGACCGGTCGCAGGCGAGAGGGTGGACTCGGCGACCACACGCGGTCCCGCGGGCGGAATCGCGTGCGCACACCATTTACCTTTAGCGGCGCTTCCATGGCTATCATCTCCGGGCCTGCTTGGAAGACGCGCTGCCCGGCGCTGGCACCGAACGATGTTTTCAGACTCTCGGAGCTCTCTGGCCGGAGCCAAGGCAGCGCTCCTCGCGCACAGCACAGACGCACGCACGCGCGCACGTCGGCCCGCCCGCCAGCGGCACCGGGGGCGAACCGCGGGAGCGAGGGAACGGAGAACGAGTACGGCACACGCACACACAGACACTTCCCCAGTGGAGTTCGAGCCGAGGGGGGAAGCGAAACCGCTGCTGGCGCCAACGAGGGAAACGGTGGTGATGATGATAGCGACGCGCTCGTAGCAGACGCAGTCGCAAACTCCGTGCGCTCCCCCGACGGCACCTGGTTCGTTTACGGTGGTTAAATTATGGCGTGACGGCCGGATTTCCTCTCTAGCTCCCGTAAGCTTCCCCGCGTGGCGCTGGCGGTAACGCACGAACGGACGAACTGCGTAGCTAGACAAAGAAAAACACGGTCGTACGGCCGGACAGGTTATACCGTGGTCGGAGAGGCTGCGCTCGCTGCGCCAAGCTTCAAACCGGACGAGAGCACGCAGGGTGCTGTAATATTTGTTCGGTGCCGTTTGCCGGTTTAACACGTTGGCTTTGAAATGCGCCACGCTGACTGACCCAGTTTAAACGCGCGCCGCACAATTGTTTCAAAGCCTCCCTGTTTTAAATCGTATCACGGATAACACATCTTAATCAGACAAACCTTTACGTTTGGTGTTCACGTATTGTCGCGACACCTGCTATGTACCGAATCAACTAAAACATGCGCCAAATGTGACAACTCAGC
Source organism: Dermacentor andersoni (assembly GCF_023375885.2). Lineage (NCBI taxonomy): Eukaryota > Metazoa > Arthropoda > Arachnida > Ixodida > Ixodidae > Dermacentor > Dermacentor andersoni. Next base: position 87,146,517 of record NC_092815.1, read on the forward strand.
TATAGATACTTTTTGTTATGTGAATGATAGGCGGCGCAAAAAGTGCCCAACAACCGACATTTGCAAGCAGAGGTAGTTTCCCAGCTGGCGTCATTAAGATGCTGAGGGATATTGGCGCTTGCGACGCCAGCGCCAGAATGCCTGGAGCGGAAGCCGCGGGCAGGCGCATTAGAGAGCGGCGGGCACTCGGATGTTGAGCGATAGAACTGTGACGTCGCCAGGGCACCGGCGGGCGCTCTCCCACAGGGTCTCCTTCCTCTCGCCGCCAGAGCGACCCCGACCTCCGGAGATGTTTTCGCGCGCTCAGCCAGTGATCATGCACGAAAGGCGACGCAGTTGCTTTCTCTGGAGCCGAAAACAGCTCGCGTCGCCCAAGGAGGACGCGCCCGCGTGCGCATATACATCTCCGCCGGCGCTATAGCGAAGATGCGCGCTTCATTACAAAGACAACACGAAATTACTACTACCTGTACTTTGCACGTTGATAGCTCGATTAGATACAATCTTGGACGTAAAGTAGAGAAATTTTTCGAATATTATCATGCGTGTGTGTGTGTGCGTGTTCGGGCGCGCTTTGTTTTCCCATGTTTTTGCAATATCCCCATTAAAGTCTGCAGTATCTGAAGATACAGTAAATAACTTCTACCAAGTTCTAGCCTGGCGCAAGACCGTACACGAAATTCTTGAACGTTGTCTCCAATGTCTGACAAACGAGGCGTGTCTGATCACAGACCTCGTATCGCGAATAGCGGTGTACAGTGTCCAACGTAGGCGAGCACCAGCAATTGATTCGAAAACCGTTCCAAGCCACTATCGTTGTCATTTTTTGTGTTACTTTTCTTTCTGAACACAAGTTCTCCCAATAAATAGTCAGATTCCTTATTCGCACTAAATGGTATTGTTTGCGGTTCGTCACTGTAACTGCAACGCGACATTGAGCAGCACGAACGGCGCAAATACTTGCGCATTACACTCTTGACGACGCAAATATAACGTTTACAAACTGCATGAGATTCCAGGTGAACCGTGTACGGTATTAAATACTAGTCAAAGAGTGAGACGGAGGCCAGACCATTTCACCATTAAGTAGTATTAATTGACATGACAGAGGCTTTCAGTTCGAAAGGCAAATAACGAGCCAAGAGTTTTCATCTGTGGGAGATACTAGCTGATAGACTCCGATACGCTCAGCGGGAACAAGCGCTACAGAGAGGAAAAGAATAGAATGAAGAGAACTGTTTAGCCAACAAAGTGACTTCTGTAGATATCACCAGGGCAGAGTTGGTTTTTAAAGGCGAAGCTCTTTCACAGCTTTCGCAAGGTCGATCCAAGCAGGTCGCGAGGCTTCGGGCGCGAAGTGGCTCAGAACAAATTGTCACCGACATCAGCAAGGGTGGTCATGGGGCGATTGAAGCGCGACTACGTCACGAGGGAACAAACGTTCGGAAAGAAAAAAACGCTTTTTAATTAACACGACAGGCAGTTTGATTCATTCTACGATAACAAAATTCCTAATCAATTTTATATACGCGTGGTAAGGAAAAAAAAGAAGACAACTCAATGTTATGTTATCATTTATACCTTTTATTGCGAAAGCATTTTATGTCCCATTAGGCGAAAATCTGTCGGCGTCGGCGCAACCGAAACATGGCACCAAAAATGGTCGACGGTACAAACAGTAAGAACACATCAAGATATGCTCGGATTGATGTCGAATTTCTCAGGTAGGCTCCTGTAAACAAATTTTAGAGACAATATTGCATTTGCGAAATTGAAGCGCGACAGTCATGTATTCAACAACAACTTCACAAAAATCGTCGTAGGTACTACGGCGTGCGGTAATTTGGCTGTGGGCAGCCCTGAACCCACACGAAAATTAAACAGCGTGTCAGTGACGCTGATCTCCCTACCCTATTATAAAACGCCACCTGCTGCGCGCATGCCAATGCTATGACAATTAGGAGTTTTTAATTAAGGGAAAATGAGACATCCACCCAATCGTAGCAATTGCTACAAAGGAAACCCCTCCCCTAACTGGCTTGGCTTGAGTTCGGCAGGCGGCGCTCACGTTCAGCGCGTCCATGCTTCTGGCCATGCTTCCATCAATGTTTCTGCGAGACCGCCTCGTGAGGCCTAGGAGCAGGACACAGTAATGAACGAACACTATCGTTCGAACGCGCCACCGTTCGCACGACCGTACACGCGAACGAGTCGGACTTCCTCGATTTGTCGCGCGCCCATCGGCATGTTCTTTCGGTAATAATTCGGCTGGATATGTAGATTGGTGTACAAAAGGCGCAATAAATGTCCTTGCGATTATTTGCACTACTGTGTTGTCGCTCCTTTGTCCCAAGAGCACGGGTGACACCCCACGAGGTAAGTTACGGACAGTTGCAAGTTAGCTCCCTATATAGGCCTTCTAAAGAGTTTAGGAACTGCCGTATACAGCGTCGATGTCTATGGTGTATTAGCTGCAAGGGTTAAAATTAGTTTTTGAAGGTTTGAAAGAGGGTATAGCGCTATAGGTAGCTCAACACACATTCCAATAAGTGCGTTCGATGTGACGATTCTTTTTCCGGCGAAAGAACAACTCGACGGCTCATGCTAGCACAGTTCACATTCACCCAATTAGTACATCGTTTGGGCGGAGAAGATACAGCCTCAATTTCCATGTATCGATAACATTATAGCATACGGCCGGTGCGTTCGCTGCACGCTTCGGCACAGGTCGAGATCTCTAAACCCCATATTGCCTCTGTTTACGCTATCTGCGGCTGCACAGCTGCAGCCAGAATGCATGTAGTACGTAACTCGCGGCATATGCAGGGCGGCCGCATCAACGGCGGTAATAAGGCACTTTACAGCCCTCAGCTGGCGTTGCCCCGACGCGGCGCAGACATGCGGCAGCCCTGTGCCGGAGGCGGTGAAGCAGGCCAGTTTTTATTGCGCACTTTTCGATACGACCCACTTGCCCGATGCGCGAGGTCCTGCAGCACCCTTTTGGAGCACGTAAAACCGCCGACCACAAGCACCGCCTCGCGATGGAGGCTCCTCAAACGCATATATACATATATAAAGACAGCAAAATATCTTCGCAGGCTCTGTCTTGTCGACGTTCTGATAGGACGAAAATTAACTTTACTGCTCTTTCTGGGCCTCGCGAAACATTCTGTTTGAGCCCCTGCACAGACTTCGCAGAGTTCCCTCGTTTATTTTTCTTCGCCTTAATGCGCTTCTTTGCTGCGTCTCCCCGAACTTCCTCTCGAATTTCAACGGGGATGGATTGGAGAACCTGGCAAGGAGCGCCTTCGCGCCAAAAATAGAAACATAGCGCGACTGGCCATAAAGGGGCGCCGAAGAGAAACAAGCTTAAGGGTCGTAATATGATTTCCAACACCTACAATTTTCGTAGAACACGAGCGAACGCCTTTCACAACAATGTGAACTGACATTATCGAGCCTCCGTTGTATAGGGAGTTCCGCGTCCACATTTTTGCTTTCGTAGATCTGATCTCCCTATACTAATTTCTTCCTTTCGTAACGAAACTGAAGAACTTTTCTTTTTTTTTTTTTTTTTCCTGCTGCCGCTTTCTCCGCATAATGTTTTGCTTATTTCCAACTAACGTTCAACGTTGTCGAAATCAAGCCTATCGTCATTTGGTGCGCGTCAGCTCAGTACCACATTCTTAGAACGCTAACGTTTAGGTTAACCTTTAGTTACAAGTAATCTATTACATAAAGGTTACTAGATTACTAAACCAACTTGATGATTGTGTTTTTGTTAATCTCCGTTGCTGCTACCTTAAAGATTACTGCAACGCCAAATGCCTCGTAGCCTTTAGGTTGTAACTTATATTTTAAAAAATAAATCGTCATTCGTGGCTCAGGGAATCTATTGCGTGTATTGGAAGTTTGCTGATTACTCTGTCGCATTGCGATGCTGATATGAGGCGTCCAGCCGGCACTAACATGTTAAATATGGTGTGCGGCCGCCGGACGGAGGCAGGTTCGACTAAATTAATATGTTATTGGTGCCAGTCGGAATGTTCGTTTTCGCAATATAAAAAGAACGTTTAAATCTTGCACGAGCGCATGCTCAAGTCAACCAGCAGCAATGCAGTGGCGAATGATTTATACTGCATACGTGTCGTTATAATGTAAAAGCAAGCCACAGAAACATTGAACACACATCGGAGAATATTGTGGCCAACGATGCTGTGGCATAAATTATAACTACGGTTCAGTGGGGTGGAAAGCCCCCCGCTACCATTGCAGGAATTTAGGCTGTGGTATAAAACCTACGTGCACAATAAATAAATGTGGATGCATTATGGCGATTGAATATACATTTTTACCGAACATTTTTTTTTTTTTTAATTTCCTTGTACATGAATGTTTAGTCGCGTTTGTTATATCTTCTTCTGGCACATGACAACCTTTGACAGCAGGTCACACAGTGAAGGGCGCACGCGGGCGCACGCTGGAATACTGTAAAAGATCGACGACCGACAGAATAAAACGTCAAGCAGGCCCAATAACTATTCTGTAGGAAAGAAAGCTGCTTTGTAATAAGAGTTACTGTACACTGCAACGGAATGTAATATGCCGCTGAGTTTTTTTTTTTTTTTTTCCTTTCCAATGCATAAGAGGCATGCATAAGTCAATTCAATGCATAATTCCTAAAATGCAGCAAATGTCGAGTTCCTAAGAGAACGCCAGACACACGTCACTTTTGTCCGCTCGAAAACACGCGAGAAATACACCGCTACATTCACATGACAGCGGGCGGGCGACAGCCGCTCCAGTAAGGTCTCGTAGAGAGATGAACGGGCGCTCACGGTATGAGGACACAATGCCGGTCGGCAAATGAGCAGAGAGAAAATATGCAAATAGAGACGAACAGCAAAATCTTTAAACTATGGAATGTTAGAATCTTGGTGTACGGTTACGTGACACTTTGACGGAACAGTAGCTTGATTATTTTTAGTTGCGCTCTATAGATGGATGCCATAATCAAACGCGCTTCAGCTTCAGCCAAACATGAGCGCAGTCATATCCCATCTGCGTTGTGTAGCTCTCTAGAAGCATGCCGGGAAGAGTATATCGCCGATGCGGTCATTTTGTAACGGCCGTGTCATGCTTTGTTTCATCGCTTTAATCACGTTTTAATGCTCTGCGATTTGGTGGCGTGCGTTTACCAAGCATGTATAGATATAGTGAGTCTGAGTCGATCGTGACGCGTTACATGCAGTTATCAAAAAGACTCCTAAAGGTGCGCGAGCCGCTGAAAAGAAGCCATGCCGCCGTGGAGCGGCGACATGTTTGGCGCGCTGCGTGGCCGCTGCAAGCAGCCGCATTGCCGATGGACCAATGGTAAAAATACTTCGCTTACGTGAGAGTGGTGAGCATCGCTTATGTTGTTGCTGCTGTAACGAATGCCGAAGACAGCAATACATGTGGCCTAGGTACGCAATGCTTCTTGTTCAATCACTTACGGCAATTAATATTATTTAATTAAGGATAGTTAAATTACCCTTAATCAAAGAATATTAATTGCCATATTTCAGTTTGCAATCACTTGATATTCCGTTTTTACTGTTAAACTGTCACATACTTGCGGTTTTTTTGTACTGTAGTGGAGTACGAACCGACGGGGAATTAATTTGCATTAGTTGGTTTGGATTGATTAATATTTTAATTAATCTTGGATTTTTATTGTTACCCAAATTTCCTAGACAGCACACTCAAATTTTGCGTGTTTAATTATTTGTTCTGTGGTAATATTTCATCTATTTGCGGTTTATGTCTCTTTCATTACATGTTAATAGCTGTTTGCAGTGCGACCTAAACTGAGATTACTATTCTGTCCTTGTAGGCTGCATTGCCCAGCAAGGAGATCGGAGAATTAACAACTGACATATTGGCCGCAAACATACATGATTGCAATGTGCTCTCAACAGGGATGAGATCGCCTTCCTTATGGTAGTCTAAAACTTGTATGCATTTGTATTTACACACACTGTACACGAACTTTCAACATTTATGCTTATTCGCATAATATAATTCCTGGAGCTGCTGTAGAAATGTGTGCTGTCACGCAGCGCAGCGCTGTGCTCGAAGCTCTTTTCATTGTTGCTTCATGGCCATGAAGGAAAAAAAAAGAACAGAGCAAGGCAAGATGTATTTTTGCCTGTGAAGCGAAAACTTCGAGTTACCTGGTTTTGTATATGCAAATAAAGTGATCATGAAATTTTCATTAAATGTTTTGTGTCAGCTCTTCTCGATGGTGCTACAAACATCATTTCCATAATGTGGGTGTTGCCGCCTCGTACCTCCATAAATTTCGTTTTGATACAGGCAATGTAGCATGCAGAAATGCGTAGTGATTCTGAAATGTGTCACCTTTCCAGATGTACTTTCCAGTTCTGCAAAGGATAATTATTTGAAGTCTCGCAATAATGTGATGACTTCATCATACTGTTTGCAGAAAGCTCTCTTTCAACATGAACCGCAGCAAAAAATTCAAAAGGTACAACTTTTATGATGCATCGTGCCTTCTATATCAATTGCTGCATGCAAGCTGCCTTGTGTAAATGACCTGCGCTGAAAAAAATAGCAAGGCGGCAAAGGTGACTTATACGCTGTGGTCCGGACCGTCTTTGAATACCAAAATAGAAAATTTGAGTTGAAATGTTGATATCTGCTGAACAACTTATAGCAATCGAAACAGAATTTCCGCAATAATCGTTAGTACGAGCATTAACACTACTTGACATATTATCGTGTAAATAACCAATTGTGTTAACGGCAGAACTGTTCAATCAGCACTCCACATCCGGTTGCAGGAAGTATTCTGCCGCAGAATATTCTCAGGAAAACATACTGCAAACATGCCATAAAATGTATTGCTGTTCCAGTTGAAATATTTATGTACAGAACGTTGTTGCAGGGCGTGCAGAAACAATACATGAAACAGCAGCGCACTTCACTGCAGATGGTGACTTCCAATTGCTGGAAACTCGTGCAAGGCACAATCTATGGCAAATTGGTATGCTTTGAGTACTGGCTGCCTTCAATATGCTATCACATGTCTCCTAAAGAAATGAAAAGAAGCTAATTAGTAAAATATTGACCCTAACTAATTGTGTTGTCTATCGCGCAAATTCTGATTTCTGTCGTCGCTATGAAGCTTTCACAGCAATAAAATGTCATTTTGTCTTAAGACCTGCATACTTATTAAGTTTATACAGAGCCATGTACAAGAATCTTGCACATAGCCCCTCCGGCCATTTTCATGAACTTTTTTTGTGATCTTTCGTATAGGCATAAAGTCTTGCACGTCTTCACCCGCGCGTCCTTCAGCGCATGCCCTTGAATTTTGTACATGCCTCCATCGGCCATCCATTCAAGTTCGCTGCAGTGCACTAACGTAACTCATTGAGCAACGCTTAAAAAAAATAGTATTTCACAAGGTCACCCGAAGTTCAAGAACTTTCCGTTACCTACGTCCAAAGGATATATATATATATATATATATATATATATATATATATATATATATATATATATATATATATATATATATTCTGATAACATACGCTTTTACGGCCTTTAGTCGTTGTTTCCACATTTTCAAGACAGTATCGTCCTGACACTGCTAACTGAAAGTTGTTGAAATTCGCCCAAACTTTTGAAATAGAACTTTTTTTAAGTGCTGCTCAGTGAGTTGGGCTAGTGCATTGCGGCGAAGTTTGACGGATGGCCGAAGAGTCAGTTGTCCTATATTCATGGGCATGCGCAGAATGACGCGCGGGTGAAGAGTTGCAAGACTGTATGCTTATGCGAAATGTTGCAATACAAAAATACTACATGTACCTATACTAAAGGTTACTATATACCTTTTAATTTATAGGTGCACGAAATTGTGAGAGTATGCCCCTGTATTAAACGTTACTTGGGTAAAGGTTACAATATTATTTCTGGTTTTTAGGTGCTCAAATATATGCCCCTTTATTAAAGGTTACTCGAGTAAAGGTTACTGTAGAATTTCTATCAATAAGTGTACAAATTTGAGAATATGCCCCTTTATTGAACGTTACCGTTCTAAGAGTGTAGGACCACTATAGCAGCTTTCCATAAGTTAATCGAAGCGTCCGGAAGGTTGCACTGCTATAGAGATGGCGATGGCGGTGAAATTTTTTTTTTTCTTTGTCAAGTATGCCCAGCCAAAATTCTGCTGTAATTTCGCCTTCTAATGTTTCCTTTCTTGATTGTCTAGTTTCTTCACTTGTCCTCGTTGTGTTAAGTTTCCATCTAGTTTCGAGTGGCCGACCGCATGGCTCATACCTGCCGCGTGTATGAGCCGTGTTTTGAAGCCACAAGGACAACCAATAGTAAAATTGGTTCAGGGAAGGAGGAGTAGGAGGCGTGGAAATACAGGCAATGCGCGGTTAGCGAAATTCAACGAGGACAGATCAACATGCAGTGAGCGGGATATTATTACGTGCCTAAGCTGTACATTAGGCTGCGAAGGACGTCGCTGTAGTGCAGAACTCGTGACCATCTCTGTTTCTTTAACGTTCACACGAACCTAAGTACACGGACATGTCTTGCATTCCGTCACCGTAAGAGTCGCGGTCAGTAACCAAACCCGCGACCACGATAACCACAACGCGGCGAGCGGGGTTCTTGGTTTGGGGACAGAAAAGTCGAGTAAACTGCAGCGCGCGGTTAACTGTCTCTCAAAGAGGTCACATCAACCGCGCTGCACTGGGAAGTGGAAACATTATTACAGCGAAGCTGTCTATGGCTAGGTTCCCGGGATTTCTCCTTCGTGGCGCAACGTCGACAGAAAACTATCATCATCTGTGGCTCTTAACCCCAAATGCAACGGGTCATAGCCCGTAAGTCTGACGCTACATGCACTCAGCAAAGTGAAGCAAACAGTACATACATTCTTTGGAATCACGCATACAACATATAGGACAGCATACGTTTCAATAAACACCAAGCTCAAACAAGCACCCGAAGCACATAATTGATGATAAGGCGCTCCTGCGCCCACAGTGTAATGCGAAGCACGCAGCGCTCCCCGCATACGTTTCCCGGTAAAGATTACTGTTGCGCTAGCTGCCGCGGCGACGGCAGCTTGACCGCAGCATACGCGGCCGGGAGTGATGTCACTACACTTTCGTACGTAAAAGAAGAGCCCACCTGGCGACAGATCTGCGTTGCTTGTGCACGAAATATGTAGCGGCGCAAGCCAAGTCGCGGGCCGTCGAAACGTCCCGGACTAATAATTAGGTACAGTGCATGTGAGTGCTAGAACGCATCTGTCCCAGCTAGCCAGTTTTCGTGAAATTTTCATCAGTCTCTGGGGCATTTTCCGCGTCCTGGCTTGAGGCGATGGACGCGGAACGTTCCGCAGGCCCGTGCTGCCAGAAGTCTGCAACGGCAATCTCTTCTATGAGTCAAGGCACCTGGTCAACCACCAGTGACCGCTCAAAAGAGACTCCTACTCCTGTGGCCATGGATGCAGAGCCTATTGCCGGCCCGTCTGGCAAGATCACTGCATTAACAAGTTCCTCAAGGAAACGAGGCACCTGGTCCAGCACCAGCGAAGACACAGAGGTCTACTCAATCACAGGTGACGACTCATCTGATGACAGCTTCGTGTCGGTGAGGAGCCGAAGGGCTAAAAGGAGGCTTCTCAAGGCGTCGTCACCAGCGAGTACGTCAACCATGCAGGCAGGTAGTGAACGCTGGCCGCACATCATCCTCTTCATGCCAGTGGATTCTTCTGTCAACCTTCGAGTATTGAACAGGCAAGCTCTCTCTGTTTTTCTTGAGGGAAAGGCGCCAAACGAAATCAAGGAAGTCCGGCTGAACACACGAAAGAATGTTCTAGCTGTCGACACAACCCGTGGAACCACGCTGGAGACGCTACGACAGATAACAGATTTGGGCAACATAAAAGTACGATCGGTCATACCTATGGATGGGGCCTGCACTGCAGGTGTGATCTACGATGTTGACTTGGCTATTTCGAACTCGGACCTGCCAATTCTGATCAAACCGGCATACGAAGGAATGGTCATCACGCACGTATGCCGACTGGGCAACAGCCGTTGTGTGAAGATTGTGTTCAAGGGGGATTCCATCCCTTCGCACGTAAAGGTCGGTCACTTCCGACATGTCGTACGACGGTTTATCCCAAAGCCGCTTCAATGCCACAAATGCTTTAAGATCGGACATGTTAAGGGCGCCTGCGCAAACTCCCCAATATGCCCCCGGTGCGCGGAGTCACACACGGTAGATGTCTGCCGTGCCACAAACTTTAGGTGTGGCAACTGTGAAGGCACCCATGAAGCGACGTCTAAAGAATGCCCGAGAATCAAAAAAGAGTTCGAAGTTCTGAAGCAAATGGTGAGGGATAACTCAACCCATAGAGAAGCCTCAGAAAAGATCCGGCGTCGACGTCGTCATCGACGGAAACGCTCAAGACAGGGTGGAGCTCGTGCGCCGCTTGCGCCAACGCCATCATCTTCATATAGAACGCCCGAGAGCACAAGGAGGCCTCAGACGGGAAATGCTGCCCCCGTGGAAGAGTGGCCGGCGCTTGCAGGCTCTCAGTCTTCTAAGGAGCCTCCACGCTTGATGCTCCCATCGAAGCCCGCTTCTGTCGGTGAGGCTTCAACAGTCGACTGCCAAGTGATGCCGGTGCTGCGATCCATTGTGAATGTCATCAGGGCCATGCTGACGAGCATTGACACTCCATCTGCTCGTAGTGGACTACAAGTGCTCGACGCGCTGAGCCCCGTCCTAGCAAGCCTTGAGTGAAGCAATGACTGACAATCACAAGTCATATCGTAAGGAGGTCAGAGAAGCGTCGATCCTTCAGTGGAACGCGAGAGGTCTAAGATCTCGCATCGCCGATTTTCGTCAATTTGTTCTCACTAACCGCTTTCCAATCATTGTCATCTGTGAACCAAGATTATCCCATCCAATGAGACTATCCGGCTACGAGACAATATTCTCATCAAGCGACATCAAAAGTAGCAAGGTGGTCGAGTTTATTCGCCGTGAACTCACTTACGTCGTCCAACCGGTGCAACATCATGACGACAATCAGTATGTGTGCATGACTGTTAAAAATAGGAAAGTCACCTTTGCACTCTTGGGGGTGTATCTGTCTCCATCAAGTCGATTTGACACCAAAAGACTAGAAGACATCTTGAAAACACAACCTGGTCCATGGATTATCACCGGGGATTTCAACGCTCACCATACCATTTGGGGAAGCTCAAAGGTTAACACGACGGGAAGACGACTAGCTTCATTAGCTTCCAACAATGGTCTCTACCTGCTGAATGACGCGAGTCCAACATTTCTGCGGGGAATAATGTACAGCAGCTGCCTCGATTTGACTTTCGTCTCCCACCGCCTCGCCACACATGTTAAGTGGTTTTTGGACATTGAAACGCACGGAAGTGACCACATCCCCACTTACCTCAAGATCAAGGGAATGTCCAACACGTATACGTTCACCACGATACGAAGAATAGATTGGTCTGTCTTTAAATTCCAGATTGAGGACGCTTGTCACAAAGGCCTCTCTTGTGGACTTCAACAAGCTATTAAGAAAACGGCACAGACGGCCACGCGCACACTTACGTGTTCTCCAAGGTATTCTGAATTCGACCTGGAATTGGAGCGGCTTCGTGCGATTCGCCGTCGTGCCGAAAGGAGATATCGACGCACTAAGTCAATTCAGGATCTCAGAACAGCCAGGCGAATGCAAAAGAAGATACAACGCCGCATGGATAAACTTGAGGCTCAGCGTTGGTCGAAATTTTGTGCGTCGCTAGATCCACGCAAACCGCTATCTCAAATATGGAGAACTGTGCGAGGTCTACGTTCTGTTCCGGAACAGCGTTTCCCGTTTAAGGCCCTAGCACTGTTCCAGCGCCGACAAGACATTGATGTGGCGGAAGACTTCTGTGCTATGATTGCGGGCCAGCCAACTCGCACAGGTTCGCTTACATTGAACCGTATTCCAGATTCACGCGATTCACGCATGGATCTGCCTTTCACGACGCAAGAGCTTGACGCGGCGCTCGCCCTATGTAATCGGTCGTCGTCGCCTGGTCCGGATGACATATCTTACCGCATGCTATGTCACCTTGGTGAACGGGCACGAAGTGCACACCTTCATATCTATAACGTGTCCTGGCAAGAGGGCAAAGTTCCTCAAGATTGGAAGCTCAGCCGCCTGGTACCGCTTCTTAAGCCTGGCAAGTCTCCCTTAGAGATTACTTCATACCGACCAATTGCGCTGGCAAGTTGCGTTGGGAAGGTAATGGAGCGAATGATCCTCGCCAGACTTGAGTGGTATCTTGAACATTACGAAATCTACCCGGACGCCATGGCTGGTTTTCGACGTCACCGATGTTCTATCGACAACGTTATCGATCTGGTAACCTATGTTCAACACCAAAAGACGTGTAAGAGGTTATCTGTCGCAATGTTCTTAGATATAAAGGGAGCCTACGACAACGTTCTTCATGACGCCATACTTGAAGCATTGGAATCGGTGGGCCTAGGCGGTCCATTATATCGTTGGACTCGCAGTTATTTACATAGGCGGTCTATATTTCTTAACACTGAAGCTGGCCCAACCTCGCAATATTATACGCACCATGGAGTTCCACAAGGTGGTGTCTTGAGTCCCACGCTTTTCAACCTTGTACTCATTGGTCTCGTGGAACGACTTCCGAACACAGTTAAAATTTCAATGTATGCCGATGACATCTGCGTGTGGGCATCTGGTGTGACACGGCCGCAAGTACGCGCCAGGCTTCAAAAAGCTGCCACGTCAACATCGGCCTACTTAAATGAACAAGGCCTCAAGATCTCGCCAGAAAAATGCGCATTGGTCGCGTTTAGCCGGAAGCCAATGAGATCATACGATGTCTCTATCGACGGTCAAAACATTCCTTATGTCAGGACGCACCGATTCTTAGGAGTAATCATTGATCGCGACCTCTGCTGGAGTCCTCATGTGGCCTACCTAAAGAAGCGCCTGACGGATATCTCTAATGTGTTTAAGTTTCTTGGAGGAAATGTCTGGGGTACTTCAGTACATGCAATGATGCAACTGTACAGGACGCTCTTTCATGGGTATTTGCGATACAGCTTGCCTGTGCTGACCAACACCTGCAGAAGTAATATCCGTACACTCGAAAGCGTCCAGGCCCAGGCGCTTAGAGTGTGTCTTGGATTGCCGCGGTGTTCGTCAACGGCTGAAACCATTGCGATTGCACACGATTTCCCAGCCAAGACCCATATAGTCATGGAAGCACTCAGAGCACACGTAAGACACCTTGCTCGAGCCCCTGCCCATCATCTAGCCACACTGCCAGAGGATCGACCACGTGCTTCCTTTTGTGAAACTGTCCTGCCCTATCGTGCATACCTTCCATCAGGTTATACAGCTCCAGCGAAAGTTCCGTTTCCACCATGGTGCTTGGCTCAAGCAAAGGTTCGACTAATCGTACCAGGCATACGAACAAAAGCCCAACTCTCGTCTCCAGCACTCAAGCAGCTTTCACTGCTCTTGCTGTACGAGACGTACAACGATCATCATCATCTGTATACTGACGCTTCAACCACGGTGAATGGGTCTGCAGGATCGGTGATCTTTCCTGCAAAACCTTCCACCATAAAGATTCGACTCTCTCACCAGACTACATCGACTGCCGCGGAGCTTGCTGCTATTCGTTGTGCCCTTCGTGTAATTTCTGACGAAATACCCAAGAAATGGAGCGTGTTCACTGACTCCAAGGCTGCACTTCATTGTTTGGTTTCTGCCTTACGCCGAGGACCCCACGAACAACTAGTTCTAGAAATCAGACTGCTGCTTCACCACCTCGTCGAGCAAGGACACGACATCACGTTGCAGTGGATTCCAAGCCACTGTGGCATAATGGGCAATGAACTTGCCGACGCAGCAGCACGATCTGCACATGAGGAGGGTTTGCAAGACTCCATTCCATTCTCAAGAACAGACGATGCAACGAAAATTCGTGTGCTTGCAAATGAAGCCATCAAAACTTTATGGAACACACCAAGCTTAAAGCATACACGTCTACACCGACTGGACCCATCCCTTCGACTTCGACCCCCATCTGGACTCTCTCGACTAGAAACAGCAGTACTTTGCCGACTGTGGCTTGGTGTCGCCTACACAAGATCCTTCGCCTTCCGAGTCGGTATAGACGACAGCGCGGCTTGCAGACACTGCGGCGGCGAGGAGACCATCGAACACGTGCTCTGCCACTGTCCTCAATACAGCGCGCACCGGCTGTCACTAGCGACCACGTTGGCACGCCTTGACGACAGGCCACTTTCAGAACAGTCAGTTTTGGAATGCCGACGTGAACTGTCGTCGCAGCAAAAGTCGGTCAAGGCTTTGTTGACTTTTCTACGTGACAGTGGCCTATTAGAAAGACTATAATGACCCCATTTCATCCCTTTTCATATTTTTTTTCTCACGCTTTTATTTTTGTCACGCTCTTCTTTCCGTCTTTACTTCCCCTTTCCCTTCCCCTAGAGCAGGGTAGCAAACCGGAGATTTTAAGTCTGGTTAACCTCCCTGCCTTTCTCTCATTTGCATCTCTATCCTCTACGTCGCAACGGGTAATCGTTCTAGTTGTCGCTTACAGCTTCGCTGTCGAACTACCTTCACATCGCGGATTGGATACCATTTTTTCTTTTCCTTTTTTCTTTCTTACATGCTCCCAGGTAAAGGGCAACGAGAGAGGCTTTTGTTATTTAAGCCCTAACTGTACGAGCTCGGCACGAGACGCATTTGTACGCCATCTGCTGTGGACTCACCCACGCACAAGACATTTGCAGGAGCTTTCGCTAAGACGATCGGGCCTACGCAACGACCAGCACGCTGACTGCAGCCACGTGGATTAAAACGAGTCTAATCTTAGAGGATTACTCGACTTCCTGCCTGATGCGAGATGGCACATTTATATCGGCTTCTTTTATTACTACGCCTCATCTGATATGACACATGGCATTATTTGCTAAAGACAGCCCACTTCGAATGGAGAAAAGGAGGTCGTTCTCACTGAGTAAAGTGTGCGAGAGCGGTGTCTAAAATTATATCACTCGTTAGCACGAAAAACTGCTAAGAGAAGCAGGCAAAAAAGAAGGAAAACAACAACAAAGGAATACTCTCGCGTTAAAAAAATAATGAAGGCAAGGAGGAGGTAGAGAAGAAGGCGATTTACTTGATGTTTACGTTAGCATTACTCGTTGCTGTCGTTTAAAAGCGGCCGCCTCTTAACCGTGAAAAGAACGCCGCGGTTGCCCTAAACAGCGCCCTGGATGATGGCGCAGGCGTTTGACCTTGTTAACAAAAGCGCACGCGAGTACTCGGAGCCGGCCACACTTTTTATCGCGCCGGTGCACCCGCGAGAATTCTACTCAATGTTCCGCAGCTTAATTTACGAGCGCCCGCAGCATAAGTGCTGCTACTGCCGCCATCACAGTCGTTTTCTTTCGTTTTTATACTTTCCGTCTTGTTTGGAAACGTGTTCGCGTCGAACAAGTTCAAACGAGTTTTTTGGAATCTCTCCGTCTACTCTCTGGCTCTTCTCCCTCCTACCACCCTTTCGCGCGCGGAAATAGCATCTTTACAATTGTTATTTTACCGCGCCTGATTATAAGGCTACATAGGAATATTCTTTTTTTATCAAACTTCACCACTAGGGGAGCTAATTAACCGGGTCACATTCGACAACGCATCCCTGCAACGCCCAAGTCACGATTTATAGCGCTGAGCAACCTCGTAAGAAAAATGGGGTCTGCCGAACTCTAGCGCACCATCATAATAATATAGAGCGAAGAGGTCGTGATGACGATGACAATCGCTGTGGCGCGTACCCACAAGGCGGGACAGTCGGCTCACGCGATTTCTTGGCGGCGTGTGAGGAAGCGTTAGAGAAATAACCATATACTCTAAGAATCGCTGGTGTTATTGCAGATTTCTTTATAACTGCTAGAACACTGCCCGATTTCTTGCCAGTTTACAACTGCCCCTTGATACCGTGACGCGGTGAAGTGAGGGCTGCACTACTTAAATTTCCGAGCATAATCTTACAGAGGCTTTAACTGTTCAGTACATCGAACATTCAGCATGGACCTTCATGATGTAGTGCCATTTATTGCGCTTATTGATATTCATTTAATAAAGAAGGCGAAGCGCGAGACACACATTAACGTTAGCGAAAATAAAGACACACAAGCTCATGCGGCCTTGTGTGTCTTACGCCTTCCTTCCGCACACTTTTTTTTTTTAAAGGGGGGGGGGGGGGGGGCTGCTTCACCATTTCTTATGTCGAACCAACTAACCCAAGTTACCATCCTGGAAAACAGGAATGACGTGGTTCGTAAGCTTCCAGACACGACCTACAAGAGACACCTTACACTTGAGGGGTCCATGCAGAGTTAACCAACCGGAACAAGTACACTTCTACGCAATGTCAGTAATAGATAGCCGAGCGAGTGAGTCAAAACATCGCGCTGTTCTGCTGCCACACGTGACCACACCCACCTGCGTCGTGACTTCACGAGACACACACCTGGTGGGAAGGGAAAACTGAACTGATTCGTAGAAAAACTTATCTAGCAAATTAGGCCGACCTAAAGCTTGCCAGCAACTTTCTGCAGTTTCGAGATCAAAGACCTCCATTTAACGCAAATAAATGAGAAGTCGAAAAATGCTTGAAACACCACAGCATATTACGGCATCCTTTGTCAAAACGGCAGCATTCCGCACACAGCTCGCGATTTTTCCTGGTGCGCGTTTCATGTGCGGCAATGAATCGGTTTCACGAGTTGCTATATACGCTGCGCACCGCATTTAGACCTTTCATATATTTTCAGGCGAAAGGTCGTTTGGATAAGCCCATTCTTCTAGGCGTCTCGCATCTGGTGAGGTGTTCTGAGCAATGTCTTCTAAAAGTTAGAGAACATAGGCTTATGGCCACTGTTTCGCCTACAGGGTCAGCTCAGTGAGAAAATAAAGCACCACCAACAACAACAACAACGAGATGATGATGATGACGACGACGACGATGATGATGATTGTGGTTGTGGTGAAGAATGGTCTTTAGCGCGCAAGTGCCAGTTCTGGCCAAAGGGCGCCAGTATATAACCAGAGCGCACAGTATATATAAGCGAGTGAGAAGTTCTGTCGCGTGTATACCCAGCCGCTGGAATCGATCGATCGCTGCTCTTCTGCGTAAGTACAGTGTCGAAGCGCTGTATAAGTGTGCAGTTGAACTTAAAAGTGGAGTTGGCGCAGTCTGCCACCAAGCCAACGTGAGAGCGAGCAATGCAATGAACTGTATACGTAGGGCGGGGAAGCGCAATGTCAGTGCCGGTGCATGTTTTACTGCGTTTCTTTTTTTATCCAAGTAAGAAATTGTCAACATTTTCCGACAAACTAAGAATGTCTTTAAAAGTGTTGGGAAATGCCAAGCTATGTCACTCGAACATGCGTTCCGAACATCAGCTCGTGTCGAAAAATATACGCTGCGAGCCTGACCATGGTGGCGGGAAGCGGGAGCTGACAGCCTGTCAAGTACGTTTCGCGCTTTCAAAATGTATACGACTCTCGGAACAGCGCCAACTTAGAAAAAAAAATGCAGTTTGGTCTATATAGTTGGGAGCAGTGACGGCGATAAGTTGCGACGCACCTCTGGGACTTCTTCTCGTGGGTTTCATATAGCGCCAAAAGTGTTTAGAATATAGGGCGTGGTACAGGCTATACCAGCTATAATGTCACGTTGTAAAGTGACGGCGAATAATGATAAATACTGCCAAAAGTGCAAAAATACACACACATATATATATAGGCTTAGAACTTGCGCGAGCGCGGTCGTCTCCTCTGAACAGACGGGTCAAATCAGTCCGTTATTTATACACGTTTCAGTGCGGATTCGAGAGTAATCGCTGGCGCTCGTGTACACTTTCGAGAATTGTATATAACGCTATTCGCGTCGCGCATGCGATCTGGTAAGCAAGCTCAGCAGGTATTGGTGGGCTATAGTTGGTTGGTCGTTATCTATTCATACGCAGCACACTTGATCAGACAATGCCGAACCTTAAAGCAAATACACACCTGGCGTAGCCCACCAGGCAATCAGCCAATCTCCACAGCATATCATTAAAACATATATAAAACGACAGTGCGTGTCGTCGTTTAGTCTTCTTTTCCCCTGTCCTCGTCTTTACTAGCGGTCAATATCATATGCAGTGAACACCAACTAGGCCAAACTCAAGTTCTTCTTTCGTACACAGAAGAGACGCAAAGAAGTGATTAATGCGCGTTCTGGTTAAGTATGACGATGACTGTACATTGTTTGCTACTCAATAGTCGTGGTTCTCCAGTATCGCACGGCGTGCATCCGTGCGAAAATGGCACGCACCCAAGACGTTATGACAAACAACAAACACGAAAACACAATTGACGACGGCCGACGACCCCAGGCACATTTTAGCGGGTCAGGAGTCATCCAAAGCCGTCAGGGTAAAACGCACGCCGAGAGACAGACGAGAGCAGAGCGAGCTTTTTGCCTTTTCCTTTCTTTCTTCTCGCTCTTCTTTTTTTTTTCTTTCTTTCATCCAATGTGGCAGAATCGAGGGCACACACCGAGGAGTGCACCGCAACGCGAGAGCTTATACTGCGAAATGCGTTGCGCGAGCAATGATTTCTCGTGACTGCACTTCGCAAGTGTCAAAGGAATTTACTAAAGCGCACGCCGCGTTTCCTTGGAGAAGACGCGCGCGCGCGCGCGCCCCTTCCCGAAGATGCGGCCCTGCATCGATCAGAATTAAATCCCCGCACGAACGAAAAAACGGGAATCAGGCCCAGCGCCTATTCTATTCCCGCAAACCCACAGATCTGCAATGCGACGGCTGAGAGAAACCTTTAAAAGCAAAGGAATTTGGTCCTGAAGCTTTGGCAGCACCGTCGAATCAATGTAAGACGATTTCTGCCGCTGCATCCAAATTATAGGGCGCAGACAGAGAGGCGCTTGCGTCACATTTGGCGCACGATTTTCGCATCCGTTCGTTCTTGGCTTCCTTTTGCGTCAGCCTGCGCACACAGTTGTTCCAGAGTGACAGCTATAACTTAAACTGTAGCGCGAGCCAAAAAGTCACGCCTCGATGCCAGTTAAAGCCAGCAATTGAAGTAGCGAAAAAGTCCCCTTCAGCGCTTTGAAGAATGATCCGTTACAGGCGATATCGGATTATATGCTCCGACTGTAACGCCCAGAAAGTATTCAATTTATTTGATAGTTTGATCACCAGTGATTCTTGAAAGTGCAGGCCATTCGAAAGTCTTAGTAAACACATATGTCGAAAATAACTGTTCTGATGCCGCTTTCCATCGTTCACTGCCATTGAGTTTTATTCCTGCAATAGCCCAGTCCTTTGACCGATGAAGCGCTGCTCAGGGAACATCTTATGTACTAGCCTCCGGCGTGTTTCACTAACGCACTCTCACCTTGGTATTTCATCCCTGAAATCTGCGCACTAAAGTGTCGGTACACAAGCTTTTCTATTTTTTAACATGCCTCTCCAAACGGAATGCAGCCGCTGCGGTTAGGAATGGAACCCAAGAGCTTGAGATGTACCAAATTCTGCAAGCGCGCTTCTCCGCAAATCTCGCTACACAAACACATGATGACGAGCGTCGCCCTAGAAGTGGAAATAAAGCAAGAGCATGCTCACGCGGCGATCCTAGCCACCATACACTTCCTCCCTGCTTCTTCGCTGTTTGCAAGTCTACCCACGCCTCAATAGTGTCGTGAGCTGGAGGTCGTCCATCTTGTGAAGGACAAACAAATAGTGTGGAAAAAGCCAGCTTACACCATTTCGCATACCTCCTATTGAACAACCGTGCCGTGAGCGTAACTCAAGAAAACCAACTTCGCGCCTACATTCTTCCATTCTTTCCGTCATTACAAGGTTACAAGGCTAGAAGCAAGACACATACGCAAGCGTTCGCATTGCAGCCTTCGCGAAACAGTTAGCCCAACCTTTTTTTCACGATGCGCTCGTCCCACACGCGAACGACAGCGGCACGTACATCGACGCGCGTAATTTATGATAATCATTCTCGTCTCTGCAAGTCTGTAACACTAGAACCAAGCGCGAGAATCAGACGCGGCTATACGCACGACACCCTCTCTCCGTCGCTTCAAGTGCTTGAGGTCAAGCTAGGGTCAAAGACGTGCAATAAACTTGCCCAATGCGGCACAGAAGAAACAAGCTGTTACTCAACTGCATAAGAAAACGCGTCAGTAGCCTCCAATCCCCAGTAACCGTCTCCGCACTACCACAAACTGAGGTTTAATTCAATCTCACTGGAAAAAAAGAAAAAAAAGGAGAAATTTACGAATTTTAGACTAGCAGAGACACGTATATAAAAATCACCGTCCAAGCACTCCGTACAGACGGTTAACCAACGAAGCTGAAACTTGCGGTCCCGGTGTTTATCACTGAGTTAATGCCGGCGGTTCATTAAACGACGGCTTGATAGGCTGCCAGATATTCGGTACGCAGTTGCTGCTTGCGCTCTGCTGCACGAGCCTGTTCTTGTGCCCGGGCTGCAGCATCGGCAAGGCGTAGACGAGCTCGTTCCCCGTTCTGCTAGCGGTGTTGCTGATCGAAAGCTGCCTGCTCCTCAGGAGTACGTATGACGCGCGGCCTACCCATTTCGGAGCCGGAGAACTGCCGTGCGCTCGGCTGCGACGAAGAGCAATGATGTCACTATTGGCGCAGCCAATGGCGCGCCTCTTTCCTTTTTTCGCGCATGCGCATGCGGTTGCGCTGGAGGAGTTTTCGGCATTGTTACGATCAGCCAGCGGAGGTAGTGACCTTCTAGCCTCTCCTAGCCCACTGCGACGAATCGCTTCGTGAAGCTGACAATACGTCCCCCACGGACAGACTATCGGCGCCCGCAAGGCAGGGCACGCTGGGCGGACCGAGTGTTGTTCGGTGGTTCACTTGCGCCTTCTCAGACCCATGGGAGCAAACAAACTCCTACAAAAGGGTGTTCTAAGGCGTTCCCTCACGGACCCCGGTGACCGCCACGGTCGCTTGACAAACGTCCCAGCTAACTGCGGTGTCTTCCCAGGAACCAAGACGCGCCAGCTTGAGTCAAGCGTGACAACCCCTGTCTACGAAGCCCTCCTCTTTCTGTGTGTTCAGTAAAACGAAGATCCGGGAGTGTACGAACCCTCGCCCTCAACGCGGGTCCTTCGACAACTTTGGACGCTCCTACTGGGCGAAGGTTGGACGGAAATTTCCTTGGCCTAGGGATCTAGGGAGAGGACAGTGGGTGTTTTAAGCAGCCGTTTTCGGCTCCTCGATGTGCGCTTCACTTCAGTCATGCTAGACATGAGGTGTCTTGCATGACTCGACGTTGCGCCACCTGTCTATGAAGAAAAAGTTTTAAAAAGAGAGAGAAGTGATTAAAATTAAATTATGGGGTTTTACGTGGTAAAACCACGATATGATTATGAGGCACAGTGGGGGACTCCAGAAAGTTGGACTACCTGGAGTTTCTTAAGGTGCACCTAAATCTAAGTAGACGGGTGTTTTCGCATTTCGCCCCCGTCGAAATGCGGCCGCCGTGGCCAGGATTCAAAAGGGGGAAGTAAAGATTCGAAATAAACATTTCTTTTTTCCCCACTATCGTCTAGCGGACGTTACGCAATCTACTTCCGGCGAAGTGCGCGCAACCATCCTTGCGAACTCATTCTTCTTCCTGATTTGGGAGAGGGAAAGTACGCTCAATTCTGCAGCCCGTATGGGAGCACGGCGTAGAGAACTCATTCCGCACTCGAGAGGCGGCAGGCGGAGGAGCGTATCGAGCACTCTTACCTGGGTCGGGGCTCTAATTATTCTGCTCCATTTTTCCTGATAGCGCACTCTCGCGGAAAGTGCCGAAGACCGTCGTGCGGTGTACATATATACCCGGAACCACGAAATCACTCAAAAGAGTCTCCAAATTAATCTCCACCTGGCACCTTCACTGCTAGGGCTTACACTTTCGCGAGCGGAATACATTACTTTGCACGTAAGCGCGCATAAAAGCGAGCAATGAAAACTTTTTGCGCGCTCGAAGCCAGCAGCGGCTCTGATTAAACGAATCTGCCTCATCGTTCGATCAATACAGCCTCGTTATTTAATTCGTTACGAATACGATACTTATGACAGCAGCTGAGCTGAGCTCGCTCTGTTCGAAAAGCAATTATTTGTTTTTCTTTTAATTCTCGACTCATTTCTTTAATCTGACATGAAGCTACAAGATACCTCGTTTCCATGAACATTTCATTTGGCATTAGAACAGTTTTTGCAGCGACGGCTGCTGTGTGCTTAACTCGCTTGGTTGCGTCCTAAGTTCTGAAGCCATCGTCACCATCGCGTAGTATTGTGTGTATACTGTAGTACGACGTCATAGTGTAGTATCCTAGACTTTTATATTGGCCTAATTTCGGACACTTTCCATCCCCGAGGTATGTTTTCATATAGCCATTCAAAACATGCAAAATTTGTCTTTTTTTAGTTTTCAATAATTAAAACCTTCGTTCTTGTGTTACCGTAGCCAGAAGGCTTGTTTAGCAGTAGTGATATAACGATGTTCCATAGCTTAATTGTAATCATCCACTATAGGCAGAAATGCAGAATTTGCAAGCGTTCTTTTATGACACGTTATACCGGACTAACCCGAGAGTGCCGATTTAGATCCACGACTGATGGCACAAAGATATTGTTAAATGAATTCGCGGTATACCCCCAGAAACTCGCTTGCAGTTGCCGTTAACAGCTGACCATTTACTTTTTCTCTCTCTCGGATGACTTTCACTCTCTCTCGGATCAGGGAAGTACCTACTTCTACAATATTCTCATTATTCAGCAAGAGAAACGCTTCTTTCTGGCTCGTCAAGGTGGACACTTCGTGTTTAACTGATTTTATAACTTATAGGCCCATACGAGGACCTTTACACAACCGACACTGCGTCCGCGGTATAAATCCCATATATGGGATGACGTGCACGCGTGACCTTTTATTGTTGTTGTTTAACTGCAACTTCGCTCTTTAATGCAATCCGAGTCGTACATCCATTATACCGACCATATGCTGTACGCCCCCGGCATAGCATATGCGCGCACACGATCGCACGCTCGATACGATGAGTCACGTCATACAATCTGGAAATGTCAAGGAGCCGAATCGCTGGCCATAACCAACGGTGACTGGAGGAAGTGACGTCCGCCCCCCCCCCCCCCCTCCCCCTCAAACTCCGGCATTTGTGAAACATTCAAGAAACACAATTCTTAAAACCACGAATCCCTAACATCTCGTTCCACACTCTGCCAGTAGAGCACATTATTACACGGAACCTGAATAATACGCAATAACGCACGACAGCTGACAGGTTAATATAGGGAGTTCTAGCTTGTCCGTGAACTATACACACACCGTTCACGGGTTACCGGAAGGGTCTATACGGCGGCAACAACGCTGGTAGCGACATCTTCTGACGCAGAGTCTAACCAAAAAGCACACAAAGCAGATACGTCAGTGACCTACCGTATCCTAAGTGCTGGTGTAAAGCGTTCGTAGAGATGAGATCATTAATGCGCACTCATTTTATAATTTTTTCTTGGACGAGAACACTCGCAAAACATTTTTTTAGCGCGTTGTAGTTAGACAAAGCGCCACAAGATCTGTCTTTGCATGCTATACTGCAGTATGCGGCTTCGTCAACTCGGTAATCCGTAAACAGTATACGAAGTTGACGGGAAGCCAAAAGTCTTTTACGCGCAAGAAAGCGCCTATTGTTTCGCGTGGTATCAGTTGCAGTACAAATTCGCAGTCGGGCGTACGAAGCTTTGCTGCTGCGGGCTGTTGCGTCACCTGCCACTTAAGAACGACGGCACAAGCTTACTACGGGCGATGGGAGTCGTGTGGTGTAGCTGTTTAGGGGAAATATACATGCAAATACTCAGAAAATAGACGGTGGAAAGAAAATGAATGCGTAAACGATCTCTGCGCTGATTTATTATCAGCGAGTTTCACAGCTCGTATCTATACGCGTTACCCGCCAAGAAACACGGGAGGATAACAACGCCCTGAGCGATATCATGTATAACGTTCTGTCCGACCACATCACATTACAAATGCTTTGCGTTACCTGGGTGTTTTCGTAGAAGAAAAAATAAAGTGCCTGTCAGCGATTTCGTCACTGCCGATGATTTGAACCACCAGCAACTATGCGGTATATGTTCAGTCATGGCAATAATAGCTTTACGTCCTCTCCGGGTAAACTCGGCGCATAAATATGGCGCTGCCAACGCGGCTGCTCAAGTATACGCCACCAGCATTCCGTAATTGGTAATAGGTAGACTGGCAATTAAGCCTAAAACACTATCTAATAGCGTTTTAGGTACCCCTCTCCATCTGGACAAACCAAGCAGGCGCAAGGTAGACATTATGCCGTATACTGTCGTACATACGTCTGATTTGGACACGATCTGATTTACGGAAACGGCCTGAACTTTACGAGGTAATTAGCCCTGTGCGTCGCTTGGTTGCGCTATTCGATTTGCAGGTCGTTCCCACCGCTGTCAACCAGATGTAAGATTTGGGAGTCGGGCTTGTAGGACGATCGGAGGAACTTGGGGCGACAGGACTAGGCGAGCAGGATTTATTTACATTATTTACATTTGAACATGGGATACATTTACACAGTCTAGCGTGGCTCCCAAATGGAGCCCGCAAGACGAAGCATACAGCAAATGAGCACACAGCTCACGAGTACATTGACGAGCACAGAGCACGACGACGAGCACACTCTAGCCGCCGACAACAGCTGGTTTTATCCACTTCGTGTTCCCTGGATCCCTAGGTGAGGCAAAACGTTCGACGTCAGCGGAAACAAGCCGCCTCTCTGCGGGACGCTTTACAAACACACACACGCACACACAGGTTTCAGTGCCCCCTCCGCGGGCAGACGACCTTTGCAGCGCAGTCGTCGTGGTGTCCATTGTCCTGCGTCCCCGCAGCCAGGTGGTCACGCCCGAACCCAGCCGGCGCCTCTAAATTCCAGAGCTGCCGTAGTCCGCAGTTCTCCAAAGGACGTTCACGGTTGGTTAGCGCTGTCCTCGCTGGTTCTCTGAAGGGCACCCCCACCGCGGATCGAAACACGTGCAGCGGGCTCAAATAACTTGCACGTTGCCAACCCGGCACGCCATTCCTAACAGCGCTAACAGATGAACACCCGACAACTGGTTGTCCCTCGAGTCCTTCTCCGTTGCAACGGTATTGCTGCTACACATCGTCCACGTGGCGCCACTAACCCCCGTATTCTTAAACACGCATTCACTTGAAGCTTCTCCTCGACTCAGACAAGTCAAGGCGACAGGGCTTCCTTCACTCAAGGCGCCGTTGCGTTTCATGAACACTACTTACCTTTCCTCCGCCAAGGAACGCCTTGAAAATGCGCCCTCGACTCAAGTGAAGTGTACCGACCGAGAAAAGCATCTGATATCGAGACTATTCTTGAATGTGCTTATCAAAAGTCCCATTATTTAAAACAAATATGTGTTCCCGTTAATTCGTCTTCCTAATCAAACGACTACATGGCGCGATGCACAACTTTAGCTCGGCAACGCTGCCATTGTGAGCGTTCGACTGATAGAGCAAGCGGGACCTGTGTTTGAGGTCTGGCAACAATCGCATCCCAACAGCTGAGAGCATGGCGCAAGGCTAAGAACGAAGATTATTTGCGCCGGCATTTGTCCGTTGCTCTTTGTTTTCTAGTGTTTCATTGGTGACTGACGTTGCGGTTGTTAAGCGCGGTTATGATGGATGATTTTGTCCTTGTGCTTATCGTGACCAAGCCTGAATGACTTCTGAGGCCACAGATGGAACGGCTGATGGGCAGCTTTGTTTACCTTCAAGACCGAGTGATGCTGTGAGTTTGCTGAAAGCAAAAGCAGGACAGAAAATATCGGTGAGTGAGCCATTTTTTCATGGAAGCACAGTATGTCAATGCGGTTTTCGTGAGGTTGCCACTGCGCTGTCGATAAGTCGTTTCCGATGTGCACAATCATGATTGACTTCAGTTGCTCATGCTGCGGGCGTTAATTAGTGCCTGAAA
The DNA here is from genome assembly GCF_023375885.2 of Dermacentor andersoni. Lineage (NCBI taxonomy): Eukaryota > Metazoa > Arthropoda > Arachnida > Ixodida > Ixodidae > Dermacentor > Dermacentor andersoni. Next base: position 87,172,775 of record NC_092815.1, read on the forward strand.
CATATTCGAGGCAGCATAAGCTTGTGCAAAACATTCATAATTATATATATATATATATATAATGTTGCTAATGCGAACGATTGGCAGATTCGGCACGGCAATCTGTTGTTAGTTTCGCTTTTTTAATCTAAAATGTAGAAGGTACTGATCGGCGCCTGCATCCAACGATCATTCCAGTAACGCGTATGAAATCTTTCGGTAGAGGAGAAGCAGTTATAGTATACATGTGGCAGAATGCGTATATGGTTGAGTGCGTAGCTCCGGCAGGTTGAAAAAAAAAAAGAAGCGTTTTTTGAGTCATGTACTTTGTTTTAGAAGCCGTGGTGGTCAGTCGGTTTGCTGAACTTGTAGCACATATGGTCAACGAACCAGCACTGGTGCCTGCATTTCCAGTGCTTCGTCATTCACTTCTCATTCACTTGTCGTCAATACTTCATCACCGGCATTTGTTTTTTTTCGTCTTAACTTTTTCAGTGTGCTGTGTGGTAGCAACTGATGCACGTTCCATAAACTGCTTTCAAGTTCACGCAATGTCCAAATTTTTTTTAGTTGTGCTACGTCTTTTCATTTCCGTTGCTTAGGTATACTGAATTTACTTCGCGCGCGAGCGCCCCGTCTACATAAAAGTTTTGGCATTCTGGTGCAGGATGTGGGCCTTTGAAAGACCAGCTGATGAAAAAAGTCAACGCCTGTGCTGCACAGTAAGGCTTCTGGCAGACCTGAAAGCATCGATAGATATGGTGCCTGCCTGTTGTAATTGCACCAGTTGGCTTCCCTGAAAGATCCTAGGTACTGAAGCAGTACTTGACTAACCTACCCGGTAATTAGTCTGTGCTTATTTTCATAAACTTTGTAAAAATATTCGTGTTACGTGTCCCCACATTCGCAAAATGGCGAAATGGACACCGTGTTATTTCGAACCACAAACATAAAACAGCCATGCCATAATGAAATCAAATTAGTATTTTATTCCTCTTCAGCTGTCATACAATTTTTGTTTTAAATAGCATGAATATGATAGGCGAAGTCATCAGTTGCCCGTGGTGCGTTGCAGTTGCGACGGGAGCTTTTTGATGCCCACAATTTGTGATGAAATACTTTCGTAGCATTTGTAGCCAGCACTTCAGTATTTAGTGGCATGTTGAAGCTACTTTGGCATGAGCAAGTGTAGATTAAAGATATGCCATAGTTTTGATGGTTGATCTCAGCTTTTCTGAAATAACGGTAGTAATGTGCTCTATACTGTATTTTTCAGCATTGTCATTGTGACAGTCTGCATCACCATTTGGCCTATTTTGGGATCCCACAAGACACGCTGCTACCCTGGGTTTTGTACCTCGGTCAATTGCTGAAGTTCTGCAAGCCACATTGAAGCCAACTGTCACCCGCATCCAATGGAAAAAACTAATTGTTCCAGCCGTCATAATTTATCTTAAGCTGAAGCTAGAAGCAGGGTAGAAACAGCATATATTCTACAAGAATTTACCACTGCATGCCGTCGGGTGGCTACACCCGACAGACTACTGTCTTGAACAGATATGGTGTTTTATTCTAGCATATATATTTGTCAGCAGTACTACTCCTTCTGTTTATATCCTTGGAAACAAACAAGCGAAGACACCAAAGAGAACATAGGAGAAATTACTTGTACTTACTAATTGAATTAAAGAAATGACAAATTAATGGCAATGAAAGTGGTTGAGAAAACTTGCCATAGGCGTGCGATGCTCCAACCAATTGAGCTACCGCGGCGCCGTATTCCCATCCACATTTTTGTGTATTTATATTTTACTACTAGAACTAGATCATTCCCCACCTGCGGCAAGTTGTTTTTTCATCCACTTTCATTGCTATTAATTTATAATTTCTTTAATTAGTAAGTACAAGTAGTTTTCCCTATGTTCTCTTTCGTGACTTTGCTTGTTGGCTTCTCATGATATGATTATTAAATATCGCGCCCCTAAGTTAACCCCCTTTCTACTCCTTCATTAGTGCTTCTGTTTGTAGGATAAGAGTTCACGCTGTATTGCATACTATCAAAGTACAAAAAGGCGAGATTAATGGTAATTTATTGTTTTAGAAAAAATTGGCACTTGAATTGACCAGAAACTATTAAGGGGTACATACTGTCTTAATAAATATGACTGAAGAAAGGACATCTGCATGAAAAATACAATGACTTCAGCTACAACGTGTCTATGAAGGCAAATCCATGCAGTCGAACTGCTTTTAGTGGTGACGTTAGAGCTGGTAGGATGTCAGAAAAGTGATAGATGCCTTAAGCAGAATATTTTGACGGCTATTATAGTGCAGCAGGACATTAACTGGACCTCTCCTCCACTTGCACACCAATGCAAGCGTAGCACACACAGTACAGTTGGAAAGGCAGTTGTTCTTCGTGCGTGTGTTGGCAACCTGGTTCCTGCACAAGAGAAGGGGTTGATAATAAACATACAACAATGCTAAAAAAGGTCCATGAAAACTAGCTTAAGTATTGTATTCGTTTTCTTTTGTTTACATTTCGTAATGATACATTCGTTTAAGAAGTTAGCGTTTTAGAGCGCGATATTTTTTACATTAACTAGCTCATACTGGTTTTATTTATATTTATTTGCAAAGAAACATTTTTCAACTGGTAAAGGTGTGCGAGATATATCTGCTACCACTTGCTAGCACTGTCTGTATTAGGAACTGTCACTACTCTGCTACACCTTTATTTATCGGAATAAAAAATAATGTGATGCACAAAAACTCTACCCTGTTGCATTGTTATTCTGTCTCTTTTATTCAAACAAAACATTACATTAACCTGTATATACGTGCAGGTATAATTCTGAATGCCATTTCATGGTTGGTGACTTCCTCGTTGAGCTCGGATCTTCATAGGAGTGATAAGCTAATTAAACTGAATGGTTTGAAGCAAGGATTACGTAATTATTGCTTATGACTTTAAATTGCACCAACTGCACACGGTCCGCGCGAAATTACAGTACATTTTTTTTATTTTCCTTAGCGCAACCCGCTGCATCAAATTAAAGAAAATTGTAAAAATAAACGTGGACGCACCTGCTCGTTTATAGAGATGTTCGTTTTGCTGCAGTGTGCTTCGTCGTCCTTGGATTAGCGTAGCCAGTGACGATCTACCCGAGTCCAAACAGCGCCGACGGGGCGACTGCCGGCGCTCGCGCAAGCAATACACGCACTAATGACAGGAATCTCAGTAATTGTTTTCTTTTTATAAGATCGAAGTCCGCCACAGGTATGTATCGCGCCGTGCTTGAACTGATGCGGCTTTGTACGATCAGCCGCGAGAAACACGTGAATGCACTGACGCCGATAGTAGTTTTGGAGCACTGGCGCGAAGAATGCCCGTATGCAGGTCATCAACTGGCTCATGCACGGAGTAAGGAGACAGTCACTGCACTAGCTCGCAGTCTTCTTGACAGGACGGCCGGTCTGTCTCGGCGCCGCAGTGGAATAATTCCGGTGCCTAAGCGCTCCAGAGGACTGCACCAGTCCCTAAAACGAAGCCCTTGAAAATGCGTAGCATGGTTAACCCAAGAAAGGCTAAGGAGGCAACTGGCGTCCATCGGGAAAGAGCTGACGAGGCGAGCGACAGATGGCAAGGCAGCCATGTTTACGCACTAGCTTCACTCGAGAAGCGATTCAAGGTAGCTGCGAGGCAACCTTGAGATTCTCGAGTAAAGCGCTCGAGCTTTACTCGAGCGCTTTACTTCGCGTCTCGGCCTGCTCAAAAAGCAGGCCGAGATGCGAAGCGCCGAGTTGCTGATCGATCAAAATATTCCAAGGGCGCGTCTATTTCAACCGCACGTCAGCCACAACGCGTCATTGGCTCGCGAAGTGTGAGCAAACACGCATGCCGCCCGAGAGCCCCTCACAAAAACAGGAACACGCCCAGCGTCAGTCTCCACGCGGCCAACGCATCGTCGGTGCGCAGCCGCCAACGCGGTGTGCGCACCATGACCAAGCAAAAAGCGAAGCGTATTCTTTATTCCCGGTGGTGACCAGAAAAAAGAGATGCGGATCCCATGCACACGTTGGTATCGATGTGAAGCGAAGCTTTGGTGAAGACGTTAAGTAATTGTTGTAAAACTAAATAGCGAAGCTTTCGTCGCGCTGTTAGTTAAGCGATATAAGATTTAAATTGTCGCATTTATTGCGACCGTATACGGTACGTGTAATCTCGCGAAATGTTTGTGCAACACAGAGGTCGCAACTGCTTATGTTTGTGCACTGTGTACAACGTTCACAAGCTATGCCGAAATGCAAACTAAGGTCCACGAGTAAGCGCACTCTGAGACGTCAACGCAGTGATGTCCATAGGGCGAAGGCGATGTTTGTCAAGGGAAGAATGACGAGGAGAGGTTTGCGTGCAAAGAGAAGTACGACGCAAATGACAGTGGGAAGTTTGACTATCATACGAACGTTCCTTTCTGCGCCCTTCGCCTAATGGAAACTGACGCGCGCACGTGCTCTTGTACTCGGCAAGGCAGCAGCAGCCACATTCACCTAAGTCTGGCAGGGTTCGCTATTAAACCTTTGCTTTAAAACATAATTTTGTCACACGAGTCCAAGCTCGCTCTAGCCATGCATTCTCTCCTATTTAGCGTCGTGACATTAGTGACATTTCAGCCGTCCTGTGCCTTCTGCTGTGGGTGTGCAGTGCTCACTCACTTCCCGTTTTCCTCTTTAACATTCAAATTTTCCGTATCATCGGCACGGGCCCATTCCAAGCCATTAAAGGACGCTGGTGTGGGGTAGTAAAACGGACGCTCGTCTGTCTGGTTGACTTCCTTGCCTTTCCTATCCTTGCTTTCTCTCCCTCCCTCTCTCTCTCTCTCTCTCTCTCTCTCTCTCTCTCTCTCTCTCTCTCTCTCTCTCTCTAGTTAGATGAAAACACCTTTGCCCTAGCAGGCGCAGTTTACCATGGGTATACACCAGGTGTTTCTACGATAACTTTAGGCAATATTTAGAACTAGCCTAAGTTAATTCAAAATGGAGATATGCGCCATCAGACTCGCCGTAAAAATGCACGGTTGTTTCACTTACGCTTTTTTTTTTTTTACATAAGGCTCTTTCATGCATTGAAACAAAAAAGTAAATCGAACGCCCGTGTATTTCGTCCCACACTTCGGGAAATAATATTTCATAATTGGTGTCATCCTGGAGACTCATTGCGAGCGGATACACCTCGCAAGGTTACCGGCTACAATTCGTAAACTGCAATATGTACCGTAAAGTAATTAATTAAGAAGTTCATCAGTGCGTTTTCGTTAATCTGTTGAACATGTGTTTCGATTTCCCGTGCCGTTAATGTCCGCGCCTTCGAGTAATCCGGCTCCTGGACAACAGTCATGCTATCTGCCACAGGCGAGTTTTAAAAATTCCGGGGAACTTAAAAAAGATCACCCCGTGCATTGGCTTGGCGTCGTGTTTCTTAATGGTTAAGCTGTATTGGCACTGTGGACACAGCAGTTCTCCACAGCCTTCCACAACAAAAGATTGTGGCGATATTTGCACGTACAGAAATGGGACGACGATGTACTACAAACCCGATGCCATACGTCATCGGCTTTGGACTAACTCCCACCACCCAGGTAGAACTGCCTACAGCGGATACGCACGGCAAAGTCTCAGCGCAGGCGGCCGTACGCAACAGCTGCCCTCTGCAGGAGCCGAACAGGCAAGACAGTGTCGTGATTGAACAGTCCGTGCGGCGACGCATACTTCTTCCGAAAAGTGGCGTGCCATCGTCGCGAACTTCGTCACCGCCGTAATTCTCGTCACTACAGTCCAGCAAAAAATGACAGCAACAACCACAACAGGCGACTTACTGCACGATTGCTATTTTTCAGGTCCCTAAATAAATAACGCACAGCAAGTAACGAAAGTGTCGATTTAAAAGAAGTGATTCTTCCGATCGCGCCCATCGTTCGCCGTAACGAGCTGAATCTACTCAGATTCCTGCGCAAACGTCCAGATTGCTCGTGAAAGAGAGAGTATATATACCTATGCAGAAAAATGCCGTACGGCAAACGAAACTGCGCGCGACATCATCACGGCAGAGACGAACGCGCCGCGCGTATCAGCAGAACGTATACCATATACACACCGGGTGTTTCAACGAACACTTTCAAACATTTTTTTTAAATGTTGCCTGTGGCAGATAGCGCAAATCTAGTTCATTCAGTGGTGTACGGGAAGCGGCGGACACTACTTGAACAAGAAATTGAAATGCATAATCGACTAACTGACAGTTCCCCAATTAACTTTTTTAACTAATTGCAATTTACAAGCTTTAGCAGTGGACCTCACCAGTTCCGAGATATCAATTCCCGAACCTTGCGGAGAAATTCGTTGGCGTTCCAGTTACTTTCTCGACAAAACGTCGTTTTATGCATTCAAGCACAAAAGTAACTGGTCGGGAATTAATATCTCGAAACTGGTGTCATCCTGAGAATTCGCTCCAAGTAGATCCGCCTTGCGAACTCCACGGCTAGAATTTCTAAATTGCAATATGGCCACATAAGTAGTTACTTAAAGAACTTCATTAGTGATTTTCTGTTAATTAATCGGTTATGCATTTCAATTTTCTTGTGCGAGTAATGTCCGCCTCTTCAAGTAGATCGGCTCATTAACTAGACTAGTGATATCTGCCACGGGCAACCTTTAAAATATTTTGAGTGTGTTCGCTGAAATACCCGGTATATAGCACCCGTCGTGTATACATCGCTGCACACTCGAGCAGCTGCACCGACGTGAAGACCATAGCGACACAATAACAGTTTCCTACAAGCGTCATTACAATGAGTCATGGGGCTGTCTTCTTTTTTTATTTTAACCTTTCCTAGCAATCCCGTGAGTCAGAATAAGAAAAAGAGAATGAAAAAGGTTGTTTGCGTTGGTACACTGTGGAACATTCTATCAGAGCTTCTGGCGACTCCACTACACGCGACTCCTCGTTTTGATATTCTTTTTTTCTCGCGGAGGTTCCGAGTTCTTTAATGTCAGACACAGCGGACGATTCCCACGCAAGCGAGGAACATTTCCAAGGCTTTTACAGAAAGTAATACTAATAAATAAAGCAAATAAACAAAGTATGCGCCCTTCTTTCGGTGCATGCATGTTTTGTCCATAGTTGCCGAGTCACGTGCATAGCAGGTTCCGCACTGCCTCATTTATTTCGAATAACTGTTCTTATTGCACACACACACACACAAAAACACGTGTCCTTATGTTGTACGTGTACAGATAACTCACTATGGCGGGATGTTGTAAACGTTGTCGAACATGCACACGGGAATGCTTAATTAATAGCAGCCATTTGTCACGGGTACAGACAAACAAATGTACGCTGCGAAATGATCCCCTCGTGTGCCGTGATGGGTCCATTTTATTGCTTAACGCAGGTCAAGTTGGTTGCAAACACCGCGTTACAGCATTGAAATGAGGCATCGAATAAACAATTTCTAAATTTGTTTTATCGCTTCTTGCGACCAACTAAAACATTCCTGTAAAAAACAAAAAGCAAGTAATTTTCTTTGTGTCTGACTGCGACCTACGTCGTCGCCCCTCAAAACCTAAAAGAAGATTATAAAGCGACTCTTCCCTGGGGCATAAGTGAGGGCTCTGCCATTTTCACAACTAATTATGGGATTTTACGTGCCAAGATCACTTTCTGATTATGAGGCACGCCGTAGCGGAGGACTCCGGAAATTTCGACCGCCTGGGGTTCTTTAACGTGCACCTAAACCTAAGTACACGGGTGCTTTCGCATTTCGCCCCCATCGAAATGCGGCCACCGTGGCCGGGATTCGATCCCACGACCTCGTGCTCAGCAGCCCAACACCATAGCCACTGAGCAACCGCGGCGGGTATTTTCACAACTGTAAGGTTAGCTTTCGTGCGAGGTATTTCGCCACACTAATGGCCGCGTACAACCGTATGAAGCAAACCGGAGAACACAATGAGCGGGAATGAACTAATTTTTCATGCAAGTACAAAGACAATAAAAAACGAAAGTTTATGAAAAGACAACTCGCCGTCGGTGGGAGCCGAACTCGTGTATCTTCCGCATTTACGCACATCGTCCTTTATACCATTGAGTATTTGTACTAGATCTAACCTTGTGAGTGTTAGCCAGCGCCACACATGGTCACGGAGGGCGATTTGGAACTTCCTTTTTAAACCGAAAGTGTCACGCAGAAGGTGAACTTGCCTCGTGAGTGGCACTAGTTAACACTCCCAGGGCTAGAGCTATAGTACGCATATACAAAAAATGATAAAAGAAAGAGATACGCGGACCCCACGCAATGTGGGAATCGATGTAAGCGAAGCTTTGTGTGCTGTTTTCTTTGATTGAAGGTAGCGGTGATGTTGGCGGCGAATGTGCAATTTCTTCAGCGTTTAGTCGAATACGAGTGTGGTGAGTACATGTACAACGTTACCTTGCGTACACCACTGCTGTTTGTCTGCGTAGTCCACAGAACACACAGGGAGGGGTGTTTGCTGGAGGCGTTGATGTGCGTCATTGCTCCTAATCTGAGAGTTGAGCATTATCATTGCCTCACATGGCACATCGCATCGTGGAAGAAGCGTTAAACTTTAATCGAATTATGGGTCTCTACGTAATTCAATTATTATAAAATTGTATGTATACATTGTATAGATACATTCGCGGTGTGCACAACGTTTCACTGCGTAGCGAACACGCTCCTGTTCCGCGCAACGCTTCTTTCGTGCCTGTGCGTCCTCGACGCTGAGTGCGCGCTTTGAAGCCATTTTGTTGGCACATGTTTAGTTGACGTCCTGCATACGTGGCCAGCACGCTGTTTAGACGCCAGCTCCAAGCGCTCTCTCCAGGCTATGGATGATTGTAACGTTTACACTATCACAGCCCAAAGCGCCTGCATTTTTTGTCGCGCAGGAAAGCAAGCACATTACGCGTGCCATAGCCCAAACTACGCATCCCGACCCACGGCGGCGTCGGCCGGGATGCGCGGAGGCGACCGCCATCTGGTGGTGTTGCAAGAAACCCAGTGACACGCGCGGGCGAGACCATCGCAGCAGTGCCCGGAAAGTCGGGAGAAAAGGCAAAGAAAGTTTCGCCTAAAAAAAGAATGAAATAACCAGGAAGGTGAACTGAAGCAAGGTTTATTTTATCCGAGAAAGTGTTGCAGTTTGCGGACCGCCTGGTTACGGGAGACGTAAACGTGAGATGATGCTGATGACTATGATAATGATTATGATGATGCTTTATTGGATCCCCTTTGAAACGGGACTGTGACAAATAGTCACCTAGCCTACTTGATTTAATCAGGTATGCCATACATGTTTTTCATTCTAACATTTTTGTATACTTCTTTATTTTCTTCCTCAAAACTTCTCTACCTTGTACCGCTACGTATGCCTGTAAGAGATCCATTCGCATCAATCTCTTCCCAGCGTTTTTTTTTTTTTTTTCACAATACTCTAAGCGTATCTTGCTTATCTCAACTGCTGACCGGTTGGTGCTTTAAGAAAGTTTTAAGAAAGGAAGCTCATCGTCGTTTTCTATCACTAGATACTTGATGCCGTGGGGATCTAGCGGGAATTCTTTTTTAACTGTCCGTTGTAAAACATCACAAAACTACACTCCATCCAAACAAATTCAGGAAAACATGATCTATGGTCTCGGTGTTTGCGGATTAAACAATGTGTTCCCACGGTACAAAAAAAGGACCTTCTCTTCCAAACAGTCTTTATTGAAAGCGTTCCTGTATGAACATTGAAAAAGAGAACCTCTGGTGGAATTTTTTACCCTTTTTAGTACATTCCGGCCATGACTACCACTGTAAATGGATCTACATAAAGGCAGAGGTAATTCAGTATCGCACGCGTCCCTATACCGCTTTTTTTTCTTTGGACAGAACTCAGATATTCCTTTCAAAAACGTAGGCTTAGAAAGTGCACAGGGGACACGACCTCCTTAAAAAAGCCCGTAAGAGTCCCGGGAATGCTGTTTTTGGCAACAATAACATCTCGTAGCACTTTGCTTACTGTCATCTGACATACAGTGCGCAAGAAAGAGTCCCTGAAGTCCCGAAAAAATAAAAATCTGTTTACGGCCTGACGCACAAAGGGGTGTCCAAGACCTACTCCCCCATCTTCGACGCGCCTGAACAGGTTCGTTCGACTACACTTCTCCCAACTCGAGGCCCACACAAGTGGTGCAAATATGCGGCGAAATTTCGGAATGTTTAACCGAGAACAGTATAACACCTGCATTGCATACGAAATCTTACGGATAAAGAACAACAGCACCGTTGTTCTGGCGAAGATGGACAGATTAACCCCTTTCTACCTGCATGTCCACCTTCTCACGCATCTCTTTTACCTGTTGTTGCCAGCACAGATCATTACTTTTGGAGAATTCAAGCGGCACAACAAGATATTTTACCGGAGTAGTTTCCAACCTAATGCTTTCAAAAGCGTCTGGGGCCGAAGGCCATTCTCCATGCCAAAATCCCAGGCACTTTCCCCAATTCAGAGGATTTCCAGAGATATCACAAACCCTATCATAACTCTGGTGCACCGAACGTCGCACACTAATTGACTTTCCTACCATCTTGTTCCCAATTACCTGTGTGGAGCAGTTCTGGTAAGCCAGGGCTACACCTTGTTCGGTAACAGTGCCGACACTGATGTCTTCTAGTACAGCTAACAAAATATCATGCGGAACACAGTCGTATGCTTTTTCGAGGTCTATCTGGTGAACCGCGACATAAGCCTGCAAAGCGTCGCAACACTCCAGAACGCATCTAGCTTTATGGATGTTATTTAGAATTGCAGGACCCTTTATACCAAAAGTTTGATGATCGCCAACAATTTCGGGCATAACAACCTGAAGCACGGCTGCTAAGATATTCATTAGTATGTTATAGTCGACGTTTGTCAATGAGATGGGCCTGTATGACGTGGGCAAATTTAGGTTTTTTTTTTTTCATTCGGCCTGTGTCTGATGAGGACTGTGTGGGATGTGCTATACGACGGCGGCAGCACTTTAAGCTCATACGCCTCGTTAAAAACTTCGGCAAGAACTGGAGTAACTTATTTCTTAAAAGCGTTGTAAAAAAATGCACTCAACCCGTCAAGTCCGGGTGATTCATCCATATTTAAATAATCTATAGCTAGATAAATTTCTTCTTCTGATATCGGCTGCTCCAATCTTTCTCTTTCATTGTCCGGCCGTGGCATGACACCAAAAAAAAAAAAAAAAAAAGAACTCCCAAACTGCTCTGCGTCAACCTTTCGGAGCGAAAAGAGCGCTTGGTAATGTTAAAAATGTTAAAAGAACACCTGTGCTATGCTGAAGTTATCAGTTACCAAATTACCGTTCCACTCAATCTCATTAATATCATTTCGGCTGGCTAATGCCTTTTCTAACCCTAACGCCCTTTTCATTGGCACTTCCCCTGCGATCAGTGCTTCCCCTCTCGCCCTCGCGATTGCACCACGGTACTTCTCTTTTATTACTTGGAGCTTATGTTTAATTTTTTGCATACATCAGGCGCTCTACATTCAAGTACAATTAACTTCTTGAGCATTGCTCTCAGTGCGCTTTCGTGCTTCTTTTCTATCTTGTGCAACTTGCATGATCTTTCAATCGCTTTCACTTTGATGTATTGTTTGCACCATTCCCATTGTTCTCCCATACTGCTTGCATATTCAAAGCTTATTTCGATTATTCTGTTTTGTTTTACTGTACCTATGAAAGTTTTGTCGTTTATGAGCTTCACATTAATTTTCCATAAATCCCAATTAAAACTACAACTTTGTTTCTTTGTATCTATGAGGCATTTAACGAGGCAGTGATCTGAAAATCTGAGTGGTACTACATCGTAATTCCTACACTTCGAAATCATGTCCAATGAAGCGTAAATTTGGTCAAAGCAAGCATGACTGGTTCCCTGAAAGTGGAGTGTACTCCACGCCATGAGCCGTCTGTAGGCATTAAGCCCCGTCATTCAAGTCATATTCCTTGATTAAGTGTGTTAACAAATTTGTGCTTTTGTCTCTGAAAGCACTCGTGCTCGTTTTATCGCGCCCATTCAACACGCAATTAAAGTCGCCCATTAAAACAATGTGCTTATGCGAACTCAACTACTGCTTTAACATTCGCGAAGAAATTTTCCCTCTCGTCAACTTCGTTTGAGGCGTAAACAGACAAAATCCACCATTCTTTATCGCACAGAGAAGAGCAGACATACAGGCAATCAGTTAAGATTACTGTTGATGACAGAAATCATGGTAATTAACATAAAGCTAAGACAACTGCCAATAATTCCGCCTGAAAGATAGGCGTGAAGTCAGGTAGCCAAATGGAAAAAGATGATTTTAGATGTGGCGATACAATGCCCACACCTGCCTTTTCTTCACAGACGGAGGCATCAGTTGCTATAACGGTCTTTGTGTGCAGGTGTGCAAGGTGGTCTTCGAAAATACTATTGAAATGTTTAGCACTATTTGCAAGAATATCATCAAATTCAATTTCAGTGACTCGAACCGAGGAATCAAGTGAGAACACCTCGCATAGGTGAACATTTAATGAGTCCAATAGTTTTTGTACGAAAACAACTTGAGGGCAACGTGAGCGATACCACTGATAGTTAAAAAATGAGGCCGATTCATTAATGAAAACATATTGTGATCGCCTCTGTGGTGATGCATATTTCTTCAGAAAAGTTCATTTCCGGAGAACTGGCAGCTCCTGCTACATCTACCTCTTTCTCTACTACGACTGAGTGCATTGAAGACATCTTTTTAAATTAAGCGCAAGCTTTAGTAACCGCGTCGAGCCAAGTTTCCACGTCGCCATCAATTTGACCTTCATTTGACCGCAGCTGCGCCGTCACCATCCGCTTCGTTGCTTCCGCGGTGTTCAAAGTCACCGCGCACATGTGGTTGATCTGATAAGCTCCTAAAGCTACCACTACGGATAGCATGCCAGCTTGATCAATTGCCTCTCCGAAATCTTCGATCCTGAAAGGCCTCACACGTATGTACATCCCCGTGTAAACACGCGCTGTTGTTAACACGTCCTGTAGGTAGCTGTGGCAGAATAACCTGGTGTTTTTATTTTATTTATCTATTTCGAAATTTTGACCAACGGCATAAGCTATTACATGTACAAATATAGGCCCCTTTCGGCGATATACATCAATAGTGCACGATGGTTGGTCCTGTTACGAACGGCCTACGGGGGCTGGCGAACTAGAGGAGAAGCGACCGACGAAACCTGCCCGGCCCGCTGCGATGACTCGCTTTGGGAAAACAACAATGAACAGCCGAGTCAGCAGCCCTTCGGCGCCACGATGTCTACTGCGGCGACTCGCTTTGTAAGAACGACAATACGACTGTCCCCAACCGAACGGCGCCGCTATGTCCCCACGCAGTCGGCGGACCAGATATTGCTAGTGGATTCGCCGTCACCGTCACGCTTTGTTTGAAGCGGTGGAACTCCTGGAAGAAGGTGTTTTGCGGTGCCATCTCACGGGTCTTAGAAGTCGTCAGCCAATGGTCAGACGCGGCGGCCACTGTCTGCGGGGTCAACTCTGGTTCCAAGAGGCGCCTGCTCAGGGCAGGACCCGTGTCTGCGAAAAACCCTCTCACCTTGGTGTGGTCAGTGAAACCTGTGCGGAAGTGAGTGTGTAAACCCTCCCCCTCAAAGGCGGGTCGGCTACGATGCATTTGGACGCTTCGAATTGGTCGACGGTTGAACGGCCGTTTTCCCTCACCTAGGGATCTATATAGGGAGGACAGAGTTTATAAGCAGCCGTGGCGCGGCTGCCGAGTGTGCATTCTCTTTCAGACATGCTAGATTGATGGACTGTAACGTTCTCATGTAGATACTGTAATTAAATCCCATATTCCGCGTTCTCGATCAGAACAAGTCCCTCCGTTCAACAACGTCCTCAGCGTGGATGAGTTGGACGACGGCATGGGCCAGCTACCATCTATTTCATGCCCGACCCCAACCCTTACAGTCCCTAGAGTCAAGATTCATACCCTGGTGGCATCGTGGGATGAAGGTCAACTGTTTGCAGGTAGCACCGTCGTATCTGGTCTGGAATAACCTGGCCCAGTCGCAGTCCTCACTTGTGTTCATCCTGTTTCCGCGGCCAGCAAGGGCCGCTGACCAACACCACCTAGACAACACCCTCTGAGGGTGTTGCGCTGATGCCGCTCCAAAGGAGCACATGTTTCCAGCGTTCGACGCGCGCGACAGCCGACGAAGGAACGACCATTACGACACGGACGCACGCACCGACATGCGACATCGAACGCCCTTATCAATTTGTTGCGGGCAAGCCAGCGTCTTGAGACGCTTGGAGCGCTCCAAATTGGGCACCTCGATAGATTGAGCTGCTATTGCAGCGACTTTGTGTGTTCTGAGAGTATTCTAAATACGCGGACGGGAAAAGCCTCAAAATAAGTAAACTTTTACGCATAGTGGTGTCCTTTGTCTTTTTTACAACTCCGCTGATAGCTCACATTCACAGAGTAGAATGACTGCGATTTTTTTTTTTCGACAGTAACACTCGATGAACACGAAAACGTGTCTATAACGCACTGAGGTTAGACGAAGCGCCACAAGATGTTGCGACCAGTGTCCGCTAACACGACTGAAACACATTCTCAACACGAAGTCATACTCATAGTCAAGCAATATAAATAACTGGGTGTATAAACAAATTAAGAAAAGACCTACACAAGCATCCACCAAGATAATCTAAAAATGAAAGGGAAGCGGAATGCAGCAATATAATGAAATAGAGCCCTTTGGGGCTGCATAAGTACGGCGTGGTGCGAAGAATTTGGAAAGGTGTAATGGTGCAAGCGCTAACGTTCGCAAATGCAAAGCTGTGTTTTAAGCAGCAACCGTGTCGGGGTTGAAGATTAACGAAGGGTCAATGGGCACACTGGGGGGCCCATCGACCTATCGTGGGCCCGTCGAATGGGGGCCCGCGGTAAAACCACACATGAGACAAGGCAAGGAAACACGGACTGGGCTTCTTTCGTTGTCAGAGAAGCGCGCAGTAAAATCAATTTTGAAGAAAGGCTAAGGAACATGGATGAAAAGAAATGGCCGGCTAAAGTGCACAAATATGTTTACCTCAAAAGCGCGGACACGGAATGAAGGAAAACGTCAAGAAGGTTGGTAACCGAGTACAGGGTAATTGAAAGTGCAAATAGACAACCAGGAGTCATCCAAAAGAAAGTCAAAGAAACAGCGACGGTAAATTGGATGCAGAAGATGGAAACAAAAACTGTCAGCTAAAGCACTCCGTGCAGACGGTTAACCAGCGAAACTGAGACGTGCGGCCCCGGTGTTTACCACTGGGGGTAAATCCGCACGGTTCATTAAAGTATTTCTCAATGATTGGTTACGTCTCTGTGTTTAATTAATTAATTACGACGACGAACGCGGGAACAGTGGCAGGAGCACGTTCGCGCGGTAGCGCCTAGGGGCGCCAACCAGCCAGCTGTGGAAGACGACGACGCTGGAGCCAATGCTGATGATGATAGCTTTCCTACACGCGGACACGATAGTGGGAAGAGCAGCCTAAATCGCTGTAAAAAAAAAACATGGAGATTTAGAAAAACGGCAAGAAAGAAATCTGCAGGAAGAATATTTCTATTGCCTTTCTATTCAAGCCCGAGCTGATTGCCTGAGGACAAAGACACAACGGAGCAAATATGCGTCACAGGATGAGGCACGTGTGTGTAATACAAAAAAAAATAATAATAATAAATAAAAAGAAAAAGAAAAGCCGTGGCAATAACGACTCGGCACATCGTCGTAGAATGCCAAGACATTCACCCACCGAGACCCGCAGAGAATGTCCCTTTCCAGAAGCGTTGGGATTCAAAGATGGAAGGGTTAACTAACTGGTCAGCAGTCGAGATAAGCAAGATACGTTTAGAGAATTTGTGTGTGTGTGTGGTGGGGGGGGGGGAGGAAGCAGGAAAGAGCTTGATAGAACCGGAGTCATTGCAAGCGTAAGTAACGGCACAATATAGTGATTGAGGTTTTAAGTACGAACGTTAATATAGAGATCAGATAGGCAAGGGCTAGATGGCGATAGACGTAGCAAAACCTGATTAAATCACAGGCTAGGTGACTATTTGACGCCGCCCCGTTTCAAAGGCGATGCCAATAGGCATCGTCATCATCAACAACAACCCGGTATTACGCACACATCATCGCGCATACCTGAATACCGGACGCACAGCACGTTCCAATGGTAAAGCACCGGGCGCGTAACGAGAAATATATGTGGGTAAGCAGAATAACAGTTGCATTTCCTCAATGCTTAATCTGCCTTCATCGTCAGTTCGCTTCTACGGCTGCAACGAAAAATCGAGCCCGTCAGTACCCTTTATTCGTCTTGCTGAATACCAGAGCAGTCTTTCTTCCTTTCTTTTGCTCTGCGCGCACGCGCACAGTTTTTACTTGTCTTGTGACGTCGAGAATGCAGACGTAATGAAAGCATGCGCACCCCCCACTACACTGTAGCCCCACCGTGCGCAGCTAGCACTTCGTATCCATTTAAACCTCGAACGGTGACGCCATCTGTTGGGCAAGTGTGAAATGCAGAAAAACGCAGTTTCGAACTAAGGGGAGCGTTGAAGGGATGAACATTAGGTCCCCAGTGGAGTATGTGGAAGGAGCAATTACTGTTGGTCGTCTGAGGACTAACTTCTATAATGCAGTAAGAGTTCGTCACCGTACAGTAGCTAATAGAACTAATGAATTTGTATTTAATTCTGGGGTTTCACGTGCCAAAACCACGATTTCATTAAGATGCACGGATTAATCTTGTCTACCAGGGGATATTTTAGGTGCCCCCAATTCACTGGACGCCGGCGTTTTGGCATTTCGCCCCCATCGAAATGCGGCCGCCGCCGCCGGAATCTGATCCCGCGGCCTCGTGCTTAGCAGCGCAACACCACAGCCGCTAAGCCACCGCGGAGGGTAGGAGCTAATGGTCGTGAAAACGCGGTTACTCCCCAAAAGGCTAACCCTCCCCTTGGCCGCCTACTTTTTCTTTTCTTTTTTTGGCATAGAGTGTGTGAGAACGTGTCAGGGGCACACAGGAACGGCGAGAAATATACATCCTACGGTCGTTAAGATGTTCAACTGAGATCATCAGAGGACGAAAAAAAATACATAGTATTTTACGAGTGTAAAGCTGACACAAAAAGCAGAACTTACAACTGGGAGAGCGTGCACGGCTGGCCCGGCCGCCGCTGCAGCATTAATCTGCACCTCCGGAAGTGATCGTACACGCTGAACCGCAAAGGAACAACACGTACAAGCAACCACGCGGAGCCATGCGGCTGCTTACACGTAGCAAGGTGAACGCTGAACGAGCTCGAATCAGCGCCAAAACCGAAACGACCTGTTCACGCACACACGCGCAAAAAGAAAAACGCAGGCGGGAGGGAGAGAGGATTCTTCTACACATACACGGCAGCATCTGGCCGCAAGCCAGCCGCAAACAACGATCCTCCCTAGTCAGCTAACAGCGCGAATCAGAAACAGCCGCCGCTCCATGCGAAAGGCGTTTGTTTCTTTATTATACGTTCAGTCGACGGGTTGGTTGCAATCGAGTAAGAGAGGAAAGCAAGAGAAAAAAATAGAAGAAGAACGCCCGACCTGGAATTAACGCTTCGGAAGCAGCTAGCCGAACCTTCTTTCTACACACACGTGTGCGCCGCAACTAAAAACACACGCGATCTTTCGAAAAGATCAGGAGACGATCTACACTTTCTTCGAGGCATGCACGTCAACGTTAAACAATAATTTGCGCAATTAGTTATTATTTAACGTTCACTATGTTCCGGCATATAAAACGTCTTTAGCAAATCAATGCTTGCTGCTATGCACGGAGGTACTTACGTGTGCACACTGTTTTTACTTCGCTACACAATTTCCTTAAGTATACGAGCAAACACCGAACATATGTCAGAATTTCTGTCGATGAGCTGTCTAGCCGTCCGTAAAGCTGGTGTGTTGTTGTTGGTGTCGTTGTTTTCCTGCAGTCGGTGTCGCTCCATCCCTGTCGCTGTATGCCGTTATTGTCCTCATCACTGCGGTCGTTGTCGCTTACGGAGCAACGTCTCATCGGCTGACTGTGCTAGTAGCGACGAAACCTGGTTACAGAGTGTGGGCCAGGTGTGTCTAGAAAGAGTTTACTTCAACAAAAGTCGAGACGAACATTTTGAGACACAATGACGGCACCATAACACCAGGACGATAACACATACAAAGTACTGAGCATCGTATAGATACATGGCCCGTTTTCAAAGAAATGTCCCGAGTACACATGGCACAGAAACGCACAGTTACACATAAACTGCCACAACGTATAAAATGATGGTGAATGTGTACAGTGTACACAATGGTTATGTACAATGATGATGTGACAGATTCACTTCACGTAATTATGTAGTGATACCATGAGATTTCCTGCTGATTCGCCTCCGCAAGCTTCACGACATGGTAAGACAACTACACTTTTCCAGCTGTAAGTAAACATGACCATGCTATTCGCACATTAATTTGCCTCCCTGGAGGATTTTACTTTTCTGTCGTAGACATGTGAGGCCTTCCAGAGTGCCCCGAATTACTACTGCCACGTACTACTGTACTGTAGGCTTACTTTTTAACTATCATTCGTCCAGTGTTCCGGAATCCGATGCATACATCCGCATACAGTTCTCATGGACTTCACATTTGACTAGAGCTCAACTCATTCTCTCTAGTACACTGTGCATACGAACTATGTGTGTTTCGCAGCAAGCCACCAAAACAGTCCCGCAGAATCGTTCCATCCTCAAAGGGCACGTCGAAGCGCTCTGACGCTCGAGACGGGATCGGCGGCGGGATTAAAGGGCACGGCCCGGGGCCCGTCGTATGTATACCTGTTCGCGTCTCGCCATCGATTCTCCTGCAAAGCTCCCTGCCTCCTGCTTCCCCCCACACGCCCTCGTCGCCCCGATATTTTCCGGGTCTTGCAACGCATGCCGCGCGAGACACCGAAATAACCGCGCCAGACGCCAAACAGGATCGTCAGCATCCCCGCACGCACCCGCCCTCTTTCTTCACCGAACAAAGTACAAAATCGGGACTCGACGAAGAAAGAACCTCCCGAGGGCTTACTTTTATTTGCCTCGAGAACGGGCGTTCGCTGGAAGCAATGCAAACGCGCACGAAAGACAGACGGCGCGGGACAAGGAGCAGCCGACGAGGGCGCGAGAAAGTTTCCGTCTGCGTGCAACAGGTTGGCAGTCGGATAACGCGAGGAGCCGAAAACATGCCGCCCTTTCACCGCGTGCGCGCTGCGAATATTGACCCAAGAAGCAGCCGCAAGTGGCAGATGAAACGTTCCATCGAAATGTATATACGAAAGGGCTCGTAAAGATGGAAACCAAACACAAATAAATAGAAAGTACGCTCACAGATAACAGCAACAACGCATTTCGCCACTGCTTATCGGAGCTCCTTATTTGCACAGCGAGATTTTCGTTCCAAAATCCGCATCCGCGGGGAATTCCTCGGTGGCGCCTTCTAATTTTGAGGCCCGACTTGGCCGACAGCGCAAACAAACATCGACTTAATGCACTTTTCTTCCCTCCTCTCTGCATTTCTTTCGCTCATTTTCATTTCACACCCAACTCATATAAAGAAGGTGCACGGTGACCTTTTGTGCACGGTATCCTAATGTGAAAACATTCACAGGGTATCTTCTGTTATCCCTATGACTACTTGGATGCGAAAGCTCAAGTGCCGATGCATTAAAGACGGACACATGCCGTACACATCCCCCTCAATTCGCTTAGTCTACTTCGCTTAGTCATCCCTCTTAATTCGATTACTCATCCTCTTAATTTGCTAAGTCATCCCCCTGAATTCGCTCAGTCATCCCTCTTAATTCCAAAGGTCGAGGGCTCGACTCCCACCTGAGGTCGTGGTTCGAGTGCCTTAACTCTATCTTAATTACCTGTACCTTAGTTAACTTCTCTTTCATTAACACCAAGGGCCATGGGTTCGACTGCTACCAATGGTCGCGGGTTCGTAGCCTTAATTAACACCAGAAGTCGTGGGTTCGACTGACCTATGAAACATATAAGGCTTTCGCCTTAATAAATGTCTGGCAATCACGTTGCCGCACGACGAAAAGTGCGGGATCAACAGGAGCAACGCACAAGTGTTCCGCAACTGACCAGACGCAAAGGAGTCGCTTAAAAAGTCACGCAACATATGTAACTTCAGGAGAGAAAAAAATGAAAAAGAGGAGGTTTAGGGGGACGCATCGCCCGTGTTAACAGAAAAAAAGAAATGAGCTGCTTGGGCTACATATAGTAGACCAGCACCCATGGTCTCTCCAAGGTGGCTTCGTTCTGCCGATTAGTGGGGCTCCAGTTTCCAAAGAAAAAAAAGGAAGAGCAAGAAGAGCACAATATACTACTACATCATCATCAGCAGGAGGAGGAGGAGGAGTAGTCGTAGTCGTAGTAGTCGTCGTAGTAGTCGTCGTAGTAGTAGTCGTCGTAGTCGTAGTCGTAGTCGTAGTCGTAGTAGTAGTAGTAGTAGTAGTAGTAGTAGTAGTAGTAGTAGTAGTAGTATCCGCTGCAGCTCTCCCGCAAAACTTCCGAGACTGACGGGAGTGCCCGACGGGAAAGATTCGTGGCAGCATACGTAAGTGCCAAGACGGTATCGGGAGCTTTTCTTTCTTTCTTTTTTTTTTTTTTTTGCATTCCGCCTCCGCCAAAGAGCGGTTGCCGGCGCTAGGAGTCGCACTCACGACCTCGTGCTCAGCAGCGGAACGACACAGCCATTGGGCAAGCCACCGCGGAGGGTATCTTGAAAAAAGAACAGAAAAAAAAAACTATTTCCAAAGGATTAAAATTAAACTAAGAGGTATCCAGTATCTGCACAGTGTACTATGAACCTTACGAGGGTCGCCGCAGTGAAGGCCGGTCTAATTTTGACCGCTTAGTGCGCCAACCAGTCTGAACTGGCTTAATGTCGCTGCTTAGCGGCCGCCACATATGCGCAGTCTCCGCACGCGCAGCGCTGGCCGCCTACACGGAGCGGGCGACGACGAAACGAAGACGACGTGGCACACGGCACGCGTTGTCTTGAATGACCCGAAAGGCTGTGCGCGCCCGCCTTCGCGTTGTAATGACAGTCATTAGCGGAGTTGACTCGCGAGATAACAGTTATCGCACTCATTACTTATCGCCGCGCTAACACTGCCGCACTATAGTTTTCGCCGCCACGTATATACGGGGCTCGGCGAACACGCGTGGATTCATTCTGCTTCTCTTCTCGCGAGTTCGCACGCTATAAATGCAACGCACGCCTCTGCGACGGAAAAAAAAAAGAAGAAGAAAAAGAAACCCGTGTATGCGACTCCGGAATAGCGCCGCAGAATGTAACTTCGTCCCGCCGACGGGCGTGCAAATGTTACGCAAGGACCCGGTTACTAACGATACCGCGCCACCGCTTGCATCACTCTCTCCCGTCGCTTAACGATCCCGACCGAAACGAAGATTTATCGAACTGGTTCGGCTAACTCGGTGCAGCCAGCCGCTGCAGGCGACATCGCCGCTCAAGGCCCGAGGAAACTTCTACGCCCTCGAGTGCAATATTCATGGCGTCGATGCGTACAACCCGCCATGTCAGCGTCGCTGCATCTCTCGAGTATTTCGCGTTTATGCGAACTCATAGCTCGAACCCGCTTACGGTACGCACATTTAAATATTCATTTCCCGCTCGACACCTGCAGCGAATGAGACGTAACTTCGAGCACGCATCACTTCGTGTGAGGACGCCGCTGGACTATAGGGAGATTCCGGGGCGATCACCGGCACGAGACCGTGACGTCCTTCGGTGGACTGGATGGACACCCCCTATAAATGTAACTAAGAGGTGTTGCCTGGAGCCGGCCACATGCTAGCGTTAAAGGAACACGTAATCAACTCACTGGGGAGATTCGCACGTACAAAGCTTCCATGGTGAGCCATACTTAGCTCTATAGAAACCTCATTTCCCCTTGCCCACATTCGAAAATTGATCAGAGTGTGAGCTTTCTTGTTTTGCTTTCCTTGTCGCTTTTCTTTTTCATTTTTATTATTATCATTATTTTATGTGCGCACGCTCAGAGTGCACTATATCAGATAGTGAGACGCCCGCGGCTATGTCGTATACACCGGCTGTTGGGTGTAGCGTCGCGCTAAACTATGCCCAGTGCAACGAACGCTACAGGTCGCGTTAGTCGCCCAGGAAATGCAGCCCTGATGATGAAGGTATCCTCCATTGGCCGCCAAGGTGCCTGGCGGAAAGAGAATTACTATATATATATAGGGGGTTGGGTTTTTTCAAATTTCAGCATGCAGGACCCGACGAAACATATGACGTATTTACTTAACGTCACTGTAGTCTGACGAAGGCTGGTTCACCAGCCGAAAATGTTAAGTAAACAGGTCTTACTTCCAAAAGGTTCGTCGTCTATTTCCACCCCCCCCCCCCACACACACACACATATATTTCTTTTTTCGGGGTTCTTCAATTTTGCACGATATATTTAAGTAACAGACCCGGGGTTCAGTTTCTTCGACGCCTAACACGGATCGCGAGCTTTCATGAGTTTATCGCTTATTTCGACCACACTGCGCGTATGATCGCTAAAGCAACCACCACCGCGCTTTAATATCAAAAGACTGGTACACTTCAGAAGCAGAGATATAAAAAAAAATAAAGCTTCTTTCGTTGTAATAAGCCTTGTTTTAAGAGGCATAGGGTTTAAAAACGCTCCGCTGTCGATAACAGCTGCGCCAACGCTGTTAGCTGATCCGCTTATGTATAGGGTTTTTCCGCATGCACAGTCACGAAATTTGCGTTTACACCTGCCTCCGTTGTAAGCTACGCAACGCGCGCTTTGCACTTTTGCCCGCAAGAGACAGAGACGCCGCTGCTGTAGCTGCCAAGATTTGAGGACGCATTTACTTACGCACAAATTGAGCTCGTTCTACTTGCCTCCGTAAATTCCTCTCGCGTTTAGCGCGACCTAGGAATCAGGTGAACATGCCCCAAATTCTTCTTTTTTTTTTTTTCTTGAATAGCGAAGCTTCTTACTGTTCTTTAATTGAGAATGAGAAAAAAAAAGCGGCTACACAGAGGCGAGATGCCTACCCCAAAATCATGAAAAATGAATCCGCACGGTGAGTAAGGAAGATGAAATAAATGATACCCCAAATCCAGAAAAAAAAAGAAGAATCATTACGAAATAAAACGAAGAAGACATCGAGCAGTTCGCGCAGGAGAAAACCACACGATGCGATCGTATAGCTCGCAATGTCCGGTTGAAGGCAAGGGCCCCCGCTCCCTGCAAAGCTTCGACACACGTAGCCGGAGGGCACGGATCCCTTGTTTACGCACCGAAAGTTGTTTAAACAAAGCTCAAAAGTCAGCACGAGGAGGACACGCGAAAGCACCGAGCCGCGCAATCTAGGACGAACACGTGCACGAAGTCAGACTGTGCATATGACGCGCGCACACCGTTCAGAGGCATCGCACAAGATCACTGTCCATGCGGAAAGTCGAGAAACTACTGCGAGAGACAGAACCAGAGATGAGCTTTGGTGTACAAACGGCCTTTTTATTTTTCTCAGCCGAAGCGTGTCTTTGTTTACCGAAAGCAAACCGAGCCGCACAGGCAACGCACCTAAAATTTATCTGCCTGGCAAGCGACCGAGCTCTTTCTTTCTTTCCATCTTTTTTCTTTTTGCTCTATGGCTATTAGTAGTCAAGTAATGCACAACTTTAAAGGAACATAACACTAAATCAGTTTTCACTGGTGCAGAAAAATGTTTAAGCACTATTTTCATTCAAGCGGAATAACGCTGATTGGTAGCGTATAAAATGAAAGCATAACTTCCCTCTATTCCAGTTTCGCACCAATGCCGTCGCTTTATTAGGTAGATGTGAGGTCTCATGGATTTCAGAATAATTTCTCGCATTCGGATCATTTTAGCGAAAGAAAAGTTCTCAAAACTTCCTAGGCTGGGTGTTTGGTCCCCTTAAAATGCAATGTATTCCTTTCTCTATCGATTAACTAGACAGAGCGACACAACGCCAAATAGATGACGTCAAAACCCGTGACGGAACATGAAACATTACGCTGAAATTCTTGACGTCACACTGACATATACCGGTGCAGCGGTCTCGGCGCGAAATTCCCTAAGTTCGGCCTTACACTTTTTTTTTCTCCTATAATGCTACCAACACCTTTTTATCCAAATGAATGAAATGGTTTTTATAAAGGATTCCACTCTGAGCTCATTTACTTCTGTAACAGTGCATCTCGCATGAAAACATTTTCGTGGCACCCTCCGAATACTACCAATACAGGCTGTTGCGATTGGCCAGTGGTGATAGTGACCTTCTAGCCTCTCCGGCACCACTGCGACGAATCGCACCGTGAAGCTAACAATGCGTCACCCTGGGACAGACCTGCGGCGACAGCAAGACGAGACACGTTTGGCGGATCGAGTACGGCTTGTTGGTTCACTGTCACCGTCCCGGACGATGGGAGCAAGAAATTCCTGGAAAAGGCTGTTCTACGGCGTTTCCGCAGTGGAGGGCTCCGGATTAACCTCGACCACCTCGGGTTCTTTAACGTGCACCCAATGCACGGTACGATACACATGCGTTTTTTTTTTCATTATTATTATGGTTATTATTTTTCCCCATTCCACCTCCATCGAAAGGCGACTGCCGCGACCGGGATCGCTTCCGGTAGCGTTTTTACAATTGCTAGTAGGTACAGCGGGGCGTGGCGCTTTTGACGGCACTCGACGTTTCTGCGCAGGCGCGAGTAAGAGCGGGTGCGAGAGAGAAAATCTGGGGGCCTTTGCTCCTTGAATCTGTGACTGCCTAGGCACTACGGTGGAGAAGTTCCTTTGCGCGTGTAGCGTGCGTTTGTCCCTAGGCGTGCCGGCATGGCTGAGGGGGGTCGAGTTTGTTTACGCTCCGCCGCTGACTGCCCGCGCGGTGAGGCAGTGGGCACGGACGCCCCATTTGGTGATCACTGTCTTTGAAGGGGCAAGGTTCTGACTGGTATTGTATAAGTCGCGGGTCACTTTGTTAATCGCGACGATAGATTGCATTTTTTACAAGCAGTGCTCCAGGAGGGCACATGTAACCGGCAGACGGAGGCCTCAGGAGAACACCTGAGGTTATATTAAAGTAGGCGGCGCATGATCTCCGGGGCACCCAAGCGGCAGCGGGGGGATCAAAGCTGGAAGCAGGGCAGCCCGTGGGTTGGGGCCGCGGAGGCCGAAGCGTGCCAGGGGGTGTTCACATAAAAAATTGGCTGTCCGCGACAGCGGACAGCCGATCATATACCCCCCTGGTACGCACAGGCCTCTGCGAGCCCCAACCCACGGACCAGTCCGGCTTCTAGCTTTGATGTCCCCGTTGCCGCTTTCGTGTCCTAGGGGCGTCGCCAATAATGCGAAATAGTGACACGTTGTTTTAATTAGGAAACAACACGATTGAATAAATATAATAGCGTCGAGCCGCCAAATTGCGATGCTAGGTTTAGCACTACCGCGCCCCGCGACTTCTGCCACCGCGCCTAGGGACAAGCGCATACAACACGCGCTAAGAAACTCCTCCGTAGTGCCTAGGCAGAGTCGTGTATTCGAGGAGCAAAAGTCCCCACATTTCCTCTCTCGCGCCCGATCTTACTCGCGCATGCGCGCAAACGTCCATCGTCTCCGCAAGTGCCACGCCCCGTTGTACCTACTAGCAATTGGAAATACGCCTCCCGGTAACCCGTGCTCAACAGCGCAACGTCGTAACCACTGAGCCACGAAGGCGACCCTCATCATTCCATGCCGAAACTTGTACGTCGTATACTTATTTTTGTACCGCGTTTCTCTTGTTTACATTCGAGCACTTCCTTATGTTCCTCGACGTGGTTCTACATTCTAAGATTCCAACCTAACGTTCCTCCTCACATCCGATGGCCGCTTTTCCAATGACAGGGTCCACAGTGCTCGAGTATTATGTTCCGTATGGTTACGCCATTCCATCTTCCGATATGTCCGTGGTCATCATCTTAACCTGTAATGTGTTTCTGAGCATTCGCCGTCGTGGTCAGATTACATATACATATAACTCGATTGCGCTCGCTTTATTTTTTCAATTGACCCGGAGTAGCTTAAATCTCTATACAACGAAGCAACGTTTCTACGCTTTGGAACGGAATAACTCTTCAATCCTCTTTGACAGACTTTCGGCACCGAAGCACCAGAAAGCATCAGGAGTGAAAAATACGCGAAAACGGGCACCGATTCTTAAATTGAACGGCTCTTGATGTTGCACAGATCCCAACACGAAGATTACCTGCTGGCATCGAGAAATGAAGTTCTCGAATGGAAAGCCTACTCAAATTTCAGACTGCGTTCACAATATAGAATGCCCAAAACTGTAGAAAAATGGTATTCCTATTGTTCCTTTTTCGTACACTTCTTTTTCACGAACAACAAATTATTCTGACCAAACCTCTGTGATTATCTCGGCTTACTTGCGCAATATTCATGTGGTCCTACATATATATGTATATATATATATATAACGGCACATCTGTACGAGCGGCTTCTTTGCTGTCTTCTTGTAGATCCATAGTGAACGAATAACAGAGCGAATCGACGAGACGAGAAGGCGACACACACATGCGCATGTGTGTGTCGCCTTTTCGTCTCGTCCTCGTCAATTTGCGCCGTTGTTCGTTCAATATGTATCAGAACCAACTAGCACAGCAAGAAGCCTTAACAAAGTTCCTTTGATATAACGAATTATTGTGTAGAACGAACAGCTCGAAAAGCCCCTTCAAAATTTCTGTATACTATTTTTATTTTTACATATCGAATTAACCATATATCGAACGTTTTTTGTGATCCCCTGCATATTCGATATATCCGGGTTCGACTGTATAAAAAAGCTACCGACGGACAGACACCGTTCGCTATATACATAACCTCCGATGTGGGGCTACGCGCTGTTAGGGTTGGCGTCCGGCACCACGTGTTGAAAGGAATTTCAACCGACCATCTCACCCTGCATCGCAGTGTACAGGCTTCTTGTGCGTGCGTGCGTGCGTGCGTGGTGTGGTGTGGTGTGTGTGTGTGAATTTAGCGAGGCCCTTTCCTCGAATAGGACCTAGAGGAGAACTTCCACGAACCCGCAACGCGCAGAAGAGACGGACAGGCGTCTAGGAGGCGTGACGACTTCCTTGCAGCAGGCTCGGTATAACCAGAGGAGGAGGGGGCCTCTTTCTGTGCCAGTCACGTGACGTCGACGGAAGCAAGATCCCGCCCACGATTGTAGAGAGCCTATTTAAGGGGCTTCGAAATGTACTTTTGATCACTTCATGCTCTTCTCATTTTCTTTCATCTACCTTCGAATAAACCGTGCAAGTTTCGCACTAGAAATCGTCTCGCCCTGGCTCGGTCGCCATGGCCTACCGGATGCCTGCAGCCCGCCGACAACGCCACGCTACCCAATAAGTAACGTCGGTCGAGCTTCATAGGCAGGCACCGCTACAACTCGGCAGCAGTACGATACGCTACCCTGGAGAACGCAACGGCGCGCTAGATCTCGGAGTCTTTCCGTATATGTAGAGCTCCCTACAAAAATCATTGGAAAGAGCGCTGTCGCTGCGATCGCTCAGCTACCACGAGAACGACGCTCAGCACACGGATCTGTCTGATATTTGTGCTTGCGGCTACAGACCTTCTTGCTTTGTTATTTACTAGGTACGGTATATTTATTTCCAAATTTCCCAGCAGTCGCAATATTCTAAACGCACGAAAACAAAGCTACGTGCACATGAATTATCAGTGCGTATGCTTGACTTTGTAACCCAATATTTTGTTGAGCATTATCAAATCGCAAAGCCACAAAGTCGTTTTTAAGTCAGGAAGCCGAAGTTTAAATTAAAATTAAATTAAACCAAGCAGACTCTCCGTGTAGCGCAGACGCCTTACTGAACTAATTGAATTTCTGGAAGTAAAATGCGTCAGAAAAACCGCAAGGTACGGCTTATACACAACCTACAGACATGATAGCGTCGGATTGTAATTTGAATGTCCGAGAAAACATAATTCTGTTACACGGAAACTCAAGCACAAAACCTTTTTTCCAGCGTTTCTACTATTAATAGAGCGGCGCGCCCGATTCCTTGCAACACCATCCGGATGGCGCTCGACTCTGCGCATCCGCGGTAAACGCAAGAGGTTGCATTTCTACCAGAAAGTTCGCCTTA
Source organism: Dermacentor andersoni (assembly GCF_023375885.2). Lineage (NCBI taxonomy): Eukaryota > Metazoa > Arthropoda > Arachnida > Ixodida > Ixodidae > Dermacentor > Dermacentor andersoni. The sequence goes on from NC_092815.1 coordinate 87,201,181, forward strand.
GTGCATAGCGTTCGCTTCCAGCGTTTCCGGTAAACATTACAATTACATAAGCTGCAGTTGCAGGCAAGCGTGAGAAGCAGTCAGATATATTTGAATGATATCGCGTTCCACTCTTGAAGGCGAAGCTTAAGCGTCCTCCAATCTGTTATTGTTTTAGGGGAACCGGAACCGATAGGTGCAGAAACCGAAACAGTTAAGCGTGAGGCGTTTTTGGAAATTGAATATTCCCCTTTATGGTTCGCAAATCTTTCTTTCTCATTTGTAGTATAGCGAACGAAAAACAAAAATTTATGAATTTAAACGCCTCCTGACTCACTGAAACCGGTACGTTTGCGGCTAAGGACTTCATCCATTCCGAAATTATGTGAACGCATTTGATTGGCAAGTACTACGCGTACCGATACAGAATTAACTGCGCTTCATGTGTAAGTCTGCGGCGATTAGAAAACGGCCCATGCGGCATCGATGAAAAGATCGCAACATATGTTTGTGTAATGAGGCAGCTGTACTGCTCCTATCGTCGAAGGTGCTTGAGGAGGCGGACTTTTTTTTAAATACAATTTCAAAACCTTATGCACACACACTTAGTATACAAGCGGCATAAAGGCGGAGCAACATCGGCGTAACCCTGCAAGTCTCATCGTTATCTGTACACAACCTCCCTCCCTCCCTCCCTCCCTCCCTCCCTCACTCACTCACTCACTCACTCACTCACTCACTCACTCACTCACTCACTCACGCGTTTGAGCGAGCTCGAAGCTCAGCGCAACAGCGGCAAGACCACGCGTTGATTCGAGGTACAGGCCGCCGCCAAAATTAAGGACGCGCGGACAAAACCAGCCGCCTTCCGCAAACCAAGGACTGGCGAACAAACGTGCGTCCGCGCCAGACAGGCCAAGGTGGTGTGCACGCGCGAAGGGAACCGCTACGCGCGTCGTCCACGGGGCCAGTGCCCTCCCAAGCACGCCGAGGTCACCGAGGCACACCGCCGTCGCGTGACCACCGCTCGTTGGCGCGAGAGTGGAACGCCGGCGCGCAGCCAGAACAACCGAGCGCCTCATCCATTATCCCCGCTTTCTCATCCTTGGGTGCAGGCGCAAGACGTGGAGTAATGCCTTGCATGGTGCCAGCGCACGACTCCACCTCACGTAATGCATATTTAGCGCAAGGGTGAGTTGCAGCGCGATGTTCAAAACGTGTAATGCCGCATTGACCACACCATGAAGTTGTGGAGCAACGCATAACGGAACACGGAAAGGTGTCGCATTTCAGGAAGCGTGGCATCCCAATGAGAAAGCGTCTATAGTTCGTCTAACCAGCTCCGTACAAATCGGCGAAAGCTACGGGCCGCGTCAGCCGACCAGAAAAGAGGACGAGCTCCTCCACCACTTTCCGCCACTGATGGCCGTCCACCCGGCGCCAGTTAATATCAAACGATACTAGTTTCACGTACAGGAGCAGTAGCGCACTAAGGGCGGGCCTGCCTAAGTCCGTTCTTGTGATACTGGCTGACTCGAGCCCTAGTCTTCGCTGCAACATACGAAGTTTGTGTACGAGTCTCTGTTCGTCTTTCCTTGCCTTATGCACATAAATAAATACCGTGCAAACTGATTTCGTAACAAGCTTGTTTTACATGTCGCCCGAAACGAGCCGAACGAAAATTCAGAGCAATAAGCTTTATGCACATTCAACCACGGTGTTTCGAGAAGTGTGGCAAGATGCGAAAGTCCTTCTTTGGAAAACTTTGGAAGGTCGTGTTTATAAACAGATATCCGCCTTGCTCAAATGCCCTACCGACTCAAATCTTTTGAATCATCCTCGACCATGTCAATCCCCTCACGCGTCCCCTGGTGTTTTCCCCGCATGGCTCTAGCGTCTCCTGTAAACCGGCATCTCCCCGTAGCTAAGCGCCGGCGGCTGTCCGTTTGGTTTCAGCGTAGTACGAGAGATGGCGTGAGTGTTGCGCTCCTAACGCCACCTAATGGCGGGGCTATAGTCGGGCGCAACAGGGAGTAGGCTCTTCCTCTCTGGCTCGGGCCCGGAAAGCGGCGCGGACGTCTCGCGCGTGCGCCGAACCATGTTTCTGCGAAACCATCTCGCGAGGCCTAGGAGCAGAACACCGAACACGATCGTTCGAAAGCGCCACCGTTGGCGTGACCGTACGTGCGAAGGAACTGGCGTTGATGTCCACCATGGGGGCAAACATATTCGCCCGCTATCCGGCCGCGATGAGTCGGACTTCTTTAAAATTTGTCGCGCGCCCATCGGCACGTTCTTTCGACTGGCTGGATTGGTGTATAAAAGGCGCAATAAATGCCCTTTTGATTGCTTGCACTACCGTGTTGCCGTTCCTTTGTCCCAAGAGCACATGTGAGACCCCACAAGGTTCTCTTGGTAACCATGTAAACGACAACGCGGAAGTGCGAACCCAAGAAGAGGCGTTTATTGAACCTTCTATTTATATTACGATAAGTCAGCTAGCCTAAATGCGTAAAAGAGATCGATCCTCGATGGAACACGTTCAGGAACTCGCGCCATCTCATGTATCGGCGTAGCTACAGATACCGACTCCCACCAACGCAGGTGCGCCATACGGAGAAACAGAAGCTCACGAGATTCGATAACAGTGCAGGGAAGCAGGAAGTCAGCAAATGCAACAGAATCGAGCGTTCCCACCGAATATATGACTTATTCATAAGGTCAACTTGCACCTGCATGTGTTATGCATCTCTACGCGTTTCGCAGCAAACAAAACCGTCGTCATCACTCCTCGTACGTAGGACTCCTTCAACTTCCTCCTGAGCAGAGTAGCGCGGTAAGTTTTGCTTCAGGAGAGCAGTCGCTGACTTTTCTCAAGTAAATTTCCTCGATCCTTGAATTAACCCCTACCGTACTGCCGCGGTGTAGCCGTACTGGACTGTACCACAGACGCACTGCCGTCGGACCCAGCTCAGCCGCTGAGCCGGACGCCGGATATGTCAACTGCAAACGCGAATATGTGACCAGCCCGCGCCGTTAATGGTCACAGCCTACATCATCTGAAAGGGCCCCTCACCAGGCCACATAGCAAATTTCGGTTATACGCTGTAAATTGTAATGTACCCTCTAGGGAGCGTTCTACCGCAAGAATTTTTCGAATTGGTTCATTAATAGCCGAGATAGAAATATTTCAGTAACCCGAAACCATGATTTCAGGAGGCGAGCTTCACCGCCAACATGGACAATCTCTCCACTTGGCCCCGTCTGACCACCGCAAGCGAAATTCCTTCCCTGTGTACTCCCATATCGGAGCCGGAGGATCACGTGACGCATACGTGACGGGCCCCGCCTTCTCTTTTTTCTCGCTTTTGAGCTGTTGCGTTTGTCTCGTTTCGCGCAGCGCACGAATTTGCGCGCTGTGCACGAAGACACCGAACTAGCAGTATAAGTTAGCGCTGCACGAACATTGAAGCAGACGCAAGCGGATCACAGAGCATGATCGCGCGCTGGAACGCGGTAGAAAATGGCATAGTTTCACTCTCTGCGCGCGCGACTGCACGACATGGGAACAAGCAGACGAAACGGAAGTACATCGCTCTTGCTATGGTACGATAGCATGACCGGGGTAGTTGGAGAAGTATGGGAGAGGCGCCTTTGCCCTGCAGTGGGCATAACCAGGCTGATGATGATGATGATGATGATGATGATGATGATGATGATGATGATGGTACGATAACAAAGACGCGCAGACATTCGGTGTGTAGGTCTTACTATTTCTCTAAACTTTAATTCGTCTATCGAAGCAACAGATCAAACAAATAACTGCTGTTGACGTGAATAATTCTCCAAGTCATATGTCAGTGTGAGCGACGTAACAGCACTGCCATGTACATAGGCGCACTTGTGCAATATGCATCGACTCTCCGGCTGGGAGCGCGGCGGTCGCGAGGAGAAGGGTAAGGCCGTTTGGTGTGACATTCAAACTCTTTCCGCGGCGCGCAGGGATATGTGATACTCAGCAGACACGACCGTTAGCGCACGTTGTATGCACTGCGCTCGTCAGCTCAAAATGGCCAGACTTGCTGAGGGGCCCTTTTTGATACCAAAACCGCACAGGGGCATGATTACGTTTCGAGTCTTTACGAACGTGAAAGGCCCACTTTTGTTTAAGTATCACTGTTGCGTGCCAAAATCTGCCCCCTTATGTACGCAGCAAAGCAACCGCCTCTTCAAGTTTGTTACGGTGAAAACCGCGTTTCTCTGCCCAAACGCAAGATAAAGATATAACAGTGTGGTGAATCGGCATGCTGACGCTGCATCCTCAATTTTCATGTCATCTCGCGGTATTGAAAACGCACTTCGAACTTGCTTTTTGCCGCCTGTGGCCACACTACGGTATAGAACAAATTAGTATCAACTTTCTCGAAATATGACGGTAAGAACATGATTAAACCACTTCCATACAGTTCTACATGCACCCGGCAAAATATTCGAGATGAATACATTACGTCATCGCTCCCGAGCAAATAAAAGAAAGAAGGACTGAAGGCAATGCGCATATACAATGGAGAAGGGGTTACTAAGTAGAATATAATCAGCAGGTTCATCGCTTGCGATTGACCTCCGAGAACGTCGCCCCCCGTACAATGATTTTGTGCGCCGAGCGAAGGGCAGCCAGCGTCTTTCAGAGCAATCTCCGGGCGTCCGCCTATCCATGGCTGGCGTCTTGCGTCTGACACATCAATTATGCCTCCCGCCACGACGACGGCCACCACCGCCGGTGGGGCTTGCCTTCATTTCACCCAGCATCTGGACTTCTTCATATCGACTGATGATACCCGACACAGAAGGCTTTCCTAGGAAAGAGCTAATCCCCGCGACCTTCCTCTTTTCCCAGCACTGCAGCACGTTCGCGATGCGGTCGTGAAGTCGAGCATGCGTATACCACCTTTTTTCAAGTTTAACCGTGATCCCCAACTTATTATTTTTTTAACGCCAATAGCTACTAGGATACTGCGTCAGATTTTCGTAGCGTTTGCCATATCTTCATCGTGCTTGCCGGACAAAAGAAGTCGACAAAAAATTACCGACGATTACGTTACTTCCTAATGCGAAATTTGAGCGCAGCAAATAAGCTGTTTCACCTTTTCGATAGATTGAGGCAAAGAAATCGAGCAACACATGTATGCGCTATCACAGAATTTTTTTTTATTTTTCACACGTATTCCTTTAACAAAGACTCCACTAACAGTTCTTGACAGTCATGAAGGAAGCTTTGTGGTCGGAGAAATAGACTGATATATGTTCGACTTGGTACACCAATGCTTGATTCTCAAAGACGAGATCTATACAAGTGCCTCGCGAGGTTGTCACAGCCGTGGGACGCGTTACGAGCGAGAGGAACGGGATGTTCTCCCGCATAAGTGTTAGGAAATTGCTGTTTGTCTTTATGTCAACATTAAAGTCCCCCACTACTAACATCGGTGTGGATCGATGGACGGTTAATGCGAGTTGCAGGAAGTGCACGACGTCTTTCGTGAGTGCGGTAGGGGCGAAGTAGGCAGCTACTACCAGCAAGATAATTTCGCAGTGGCGAACGGCAGCGGCAATTTCGTGCTTGCATGTGTGCGTGCATTTGCAGCGGCAAGTGTGTGCTTGCATTCGAATCAAACAAGGACACTACGTTATGAAGTCACAAAAAGAAAGTTTAATTTTCTTTCACAGGAACTCGAATAAAACGCATAACTTGAATCAAAGTCGTTGGCCGCCACTTGTGCTGCTGTTTTTAAATATCAACGACACCATTCTGCTAAACCGTAAGGAAAAGGGAATACGGTCAGCTAGGCATATCGCAGCTTGCCAATTACGACATTAATTTACACAGTCCCTCAACCACGGCGTGACGACGTGCGTCGATCGGGGGCCGCTTGAGTCGCTCTGTCGCAATCGGCATCTCATGCATAACAAATTCCTCTGCCGTTCTACGTTCGCCAGCGAGGCTCCCCTTTTATATTTGCGTCCCTTATACCGTCGGCGTAAACAGAAATGCGCACCGGGAAAATGCAAATTGGAACATGTCTTAAGCGAGGCTACTATCAAAGTTTCGTAACTAGCCGCCGAGCATCATTTAGACCCAAAAATATATGCGACTGATGCATACCTGCCAGCTCTCCCGAATTTTTCGTAAAGCTTACGAATCGCGGCCTGTTTTACAATATTACGAAGGTTGCGTCAACTTTTACTAAAAGTTAATTTTGTCTGCGAAAATGTTCGCACGTCGGTATGTGTACTTTCAGTTTGAAGTCTTCTAATGGCGAAAGGACGCAAGAGGCACACTTGCTTTGCCAAGTTCTTTTTTTGAAGCAGGTGAAATTTGCAACAGCGAGGCCGCGGAAAAAGTCGCTGATCTATATAAACAGTTTGCCGTTTGTCATTATTTGCTGTTATTATTTGTTGCTGCTCGGTTTTCTGCGCGTAAAGTAAAATCCTCGCTACAAAACTGCGTATGTATTCCTGAAAGGACGTGTGCTCAGGAAAGCTTTAAAAAAAAAAATGCGTGCTTTATTTCCCATGCCTCCTCCTCCCCGCACCCCTCCACTTTCCCTGCCCGCCTCCTGCATAATGTTACGTATTCTAAAGTTCACAGGTTGACACGTACGCCGACGACAAAGCACGGCAATGTCGCGCGCACCGGCCAACACAAACGAAAAAACAGCCTCCTGTGTTTCGACTCGCTCGCGTTTCAAATTATGCCAACAGCAGTACCATGGAGTACTGTTAAGAATGGTCGTACGGGGTGGCAACGTGCCAGCTTTCAGCCCGCTGCACGTGTTCCAAGCCCACCAGACGGGGCGCCCTTCGGAGAACTGCGAAGGGCCGGCAGCCACGTGGCGCGCGATCAACTCAGGAAATTGGTACTTGGCCGAGCCACCCGGGACAAAGCAGTTCTACGAAGCCCTCTGACGTCGGCACTGAAAGCTGGGCGGTACCGAGAACTGCGGATGACCGGCAGCCACGTGGCGCGCGGTCAGCTCAGGAATGTGGTACTCCGCCGCGCCACCCGAGACGGAGCACAGTTCTACGAAGCCCTCGGTCGTCGACTCCGGAGCCTTTGTGTGTATGGGCTCGAACTTGTGTGCATTAGTGTGTGTGAGTCATAGTGCGGGGCGGCGGCAAGTTTACAATGATTGGACGAACATTCCCGACCATTCGTGCTCCGTCCACGCCGAACGATGACGTCGAACTATGACGTCAAGCGGAGAGCTTATAAGCAGCGTTTGCCGGCTGCTAGAGTGTGCTCGTGCCGTGCTCGTTGTCGGGAGCTGAGTGCTCTGTCATACTAGAAATGTACTAGTGAGCTGTGTGCTCGTAAACTGTTTGCTATATGTTAGTTTTGCGGGCTCCATATGGGAGTCGCGCTAGTCTGCCAATGTATCCTGCTTAAACTGTTAACATGTAAATAAATCCTGTTCACCGAGTTCCTGTCTACGACCTTCATCTCCTTCAAATGGTGGCAGCGGCGAGGTAGTCCGACGACTCTTACATCTGGTCGACAGCGGTAGGACCGTCCGACAAATCTTACAGTACTACGTAGGCTGGCTGTACAAATATTGTGACTGTTTTTCTGCTCACAGTTATATGTATTCTTCTATGCTTTGCTGCTTTTATTATCCCAGGTAGTAGCTTTGCTGCGGCAACCTTGAAGCGTTGAAGTAGCGTCACAGCTCCTGCTAGGTTAGTCAAACCCTCCATTCCTAAATGCATCACCGATTCCAGTGGCAAACTAACTGAATGTTTATAAAACACTGTCTTGACGCACGTTCGAACAGCTGCGCAGTCTATACTTCTGTGCGCACCTTTGGTTCATTCCGGGATCTTCCGCGTTGAGAATAAATGAGCCGCTTAGGTTCTCGTGATGGTTATACTCGAGAAAGCGCGGTAAATGTCCGTTTATGGCGCGCACAGGAGCAGTCGGTGGGCGGTCACCGCTGTGGCAACACACACGCGCGCGCGCAAACCGGTTACATCTCGATCACTGCTTCGGATACCCAGGCGCTCCGTTCCGCGCACACAGCGAGCGCGGATGAAAAAAAAATAATAACCTGTCGCATGGAGCTCGCGTATTTATTCATTCTTTCGCTATGTCTGTAGCGAAAACCGTTTCAAAGTTTCATTTTCTTCGCTAATTCACGTCACCACGGCTAATCAATCGTTAATGAACCGCGGTTGTATGTCGAATTATTTCACTGTGACTTTCTCAACGCTAGAAACCACCTCCGTCATTGCAAACTGTCTTCTGCTCTCGGTTTCTTCCATAAAGGCTCATTCAAACCGGCGACTGACAGCGGTCGCGCGACCAAGTTAGTCGCAACTGATCGCAAATGGTTGCTTTTTTCGAAGAGCGACTATTTTGGGCCAGTCGCTTCGCTGTTCGATATTATAGTCGCCCGACGGTGGTCGCAAAACTGCTAAACCAATCAGCGGCGCGCCGCAAGTTATGTTAGCGTGCGTTTTCATCCAGCGTCCTATACTGCGTCACACAAAGTACAAAGTCCACGTCACCATGGCAGACTACATGAATGTAACTGGTGTCTTGCCTCGTGATGCAGCAACGCAGCAGTTCCAGCAACGCGTTGAATGTACGCGGTAGCACTCGCAGGAAGCTCAACATATATAATGCACGAAAAGTATGCACCGATTCCCACGCAAGGCAAACTAGAAATTACAAATTACTCTCGATAATACTCGTCGTCATGCGCGCGGAGTTCGGGCAGGAGGCGGCTACATAGCGTGGCCGGCCACGTATCGCGAACGGAGGCACGGGTGCACGAACTAGCGTCGCTTTTTCCTCGAAATCTTCCGCGCTGCCACAGCTAGCACCACGGCAGAGCACATCAGCACAGTGACGACGTCTTGCTCTTTACTCGAATCAAAATCAGTGGCTGTTGCCGGAACGCGAGACCAGCGGCGAAGTGCGCGCGAACTGCGCAAATCTCTATAGAATTCTCGTTGAGAATGATGATCTCTGGGAATGCGACTTGCAGGTCGCGCTCAGCCGGCCTTGCCGGTGTGAGCATCGGTCGCATTCAGTCGCTTCTTGCTCGCCAGTCGCAAATGGTCGTGCGACCGCTTCAGGTCGCCGATGTGATTGAGCCTTGGTTAAGCCAACGTGTGTTACTAACTTGCTCAAGCCTGCTCACTGGAGAACTAAATGTCACAGCACAATGCGATTGCGTAGTATGTGCGGTTTCTGCCATTTCCACGGAATGGTGAAATGAAGGGGAAAAAATGTAAGAAGCGAGTGATGAAAGAAAATAATTATTTCGCGCAGACCACCGAACACAGCTTCACTCTTTCTCGCGCCGTATATCTTCCTTTTCTTTTTTTCTTTTTTCTTTCTTTTACGCAAGAAAGTATGCACAGCCAAGTGCTTTATCTCTTAGTCGGCTTGTACTCGGTGACGTTATACAATGATCAGTCTCCAGCTCAGTGCCCGCTCAGACTAGAGTTCTTCGTTCACGAAAACACAGTCCTCGTGTCGCGGCCTGCCAAAGCGCCTCGGGCGTGTCGGCGACCTTGTCTGAACAATGATCTGTGCGAGGGCAAGCCTCAACGACAGCCTGTAGCGTGTACAACAAAAGCGGCTGCGGCGGCACCGTTATTTGAACTCGGCGGCCCTATATATACCTTTGGCGTAGCTCCCTTCACAGACAAGCGTCTCTTCCGCCTTTCCTCAGGCGACGTGTCAACTGGGCTGTGACGGCGCGGTACCAGATTAGTTCGCTGCGTTCTTGCGATCGAGTGAACCCCGGTTCCTCGCGTTGGGACTTGCAAGAGAGAGCGCGAACACACGGAACGACACGCAGTGGTTCAGCATTATTCCTCCCGTCTATAGACTAGAGTTCCGCTAATAGTCTCGTTATTTTCGTTCCCCTCTTTTCTTTGATTCCCTCTTTTAGCTTCTAATCAAGATTCCGGAATAGCATTCTCTTTGGTGGCTTCCCATACCTTTGCAGCTATACAACGAACCCCCACCTCACAAGACCCCTCAAGCCAACTGGTAATTTGGCTTCCCCCAGTGGAGGGTAGCCAACCAGGCTCAGTCCTGCTTAACCTTCTTGCCTTTCATTTAGCCGTCTCCATCTCTCTGGTGAATAGCGTCTGCTTATGACCGAAAAACGGCTACTCAACATGGCGCAGCCATTTGGATAGCGTATTGACCACTGAGTGGCGCCCCCAGGATGACCCAGTAAAATTACAAACTTGTCAGTACGATGACTGAGCACCACAACACACAGAAGTCCTCTGCGCGCAATTTCGGCGCCGCGTCCCCGTACACACACACGCACGATGTGACCATGGGCTGAATGACGCTCCATGTGTACTGTTACGATCGGCCTGCAGGAGTACCGACCTGCAAAATTTTCCCGGCCCGCTGCGACGACTTGCCAAGTAAAGACAACAATGCGCCTCCTCAACAGCAACCAACGGCGCCGGCATGTCTAGCCACGTTCGGCGGGCCGAGTATTGTTAGTTGATTAGCTGTCGCCTTCACGGTTTGCTTGGAGCAAGAGAACTCCTGGAAAAGGATGTTTCGCGGTGCTTTCTCACGGGCCCCAGAAGTCGTCACAGCCAATGGACAGACGAGGTGGCTACTGACTGCGGGGTCAGCTCTGGGATCAAGAGACGCCTGCTTGGGTCAAGACCTCTGTCTACGAGAACCCTCTCACCTCGGTGTTTTCAGTGAAACCAAAGTGCGGAAGTGAGTGTGTGAACCCTCCTTCTCAAAGGCATGACTCAAACGCAAGACGATGACACTGGACGCTCCCATTGGTCGAAGGTTGAACGGCAGTTTTCCCTCATCTAGGGATCTAGAGAGGACAGAGTGTTTTTAAGCAGCCGTTTACAGCTGCTTGGTGTGCTTTCTCTTTCAGTCGTGCTAGACTGATGAAATGTAACGTTCTCCACTCTTCATGCAGATATTGTAAATAAATCCCATATTCCTCGTTCTCGATGAGAACAAGTCCCTCCCTTCAACAACGCCCTCAGCGTGGATGAGTCGGACGACGTGGGCCAGCTACCAATTATTTCATGCCCGATCCCTACTCTTACAATGCCTATACGGCGAAACCTTTCAAAACCCTCGTTACTGCGTCTGAGCGTGATTATATATGGTCACGCTCGGACGTGTGATGGGCAGCACATATTTATGATGATTTCCATCAACAATGGCACAAACTCCCCGTGAGAGATAGGCATGAGCTGGCGGTGTTACAATAAGGAAAACAAAATCGATTTATTGTGATAAAGAAAAGACTGCCACAGCTGCTGAGTTCATCTTGTTCTGCTGAGTTCATCTTGTTTAAATGATTGTGAGTTCTACCTTATGCAAACTAAATGGCAGACTTTATATTTCAGTGGTAGTACGTTAGCAGTGAAGGAAAAATATCAGGGCAAAATATTCACCTACGATTACGGTACTACCTAACGCGAATTATGAGCGCGGTTGTTTAGGTGTTTTGAATTCGCGACGACGCTGATCGAGCCTCTACACGGGCAGCTCGTTTATCAGCTGCGGCTGACGAAGCACGTCCACCGGTTGCGTCGCTCACTGTTCAGAAAGAACTGGCCGACACTATTTTGTAGTATGATTATATTGCCACGTGGGGAGTAACAGTGAAGAACGACACAGTGTCGAAACTGAGTTACAAATTTAACTATTGGGCGAACTTCAATTAGTTCAATTAGTAACTTCTTTGCGCTAGACGGAAGGTCTGCGTGGCTGGGTTTGCACGGTTCGGAATGATTTTTGTCGAAGCAACGGTCGACGCGGGTCGCCGACGCCCCGTTTTTCTGCGACACGGGGCCCTTAGCGCTGTCGCGGGTTGAACCGCGTGCAGCACCGCTGGTGGCACGGCAGGGGCCAGCCCCGTCTGCGGGACCGGCGCGTTGCGACGCCACACAGGCGACGACGGCGGTGACGCGCGAGGCGTCACGTATGTGTGCGCGTTCGGTGCATGCGGTGGCCAAGGACACGCTGCACGGGCAGCTGCTGCAGGAGAGCAGGCGGCATCCCCCGTTCTGCGCCCCATCTGCCGCGGCTCGACTTCGCACAGGAGACGGCGCATCCGGGAAGCGCGCGCGGTTTCCCCGCACCGGCAGCAGCGCGCGCACCTGCCCGACACGGCGCGGCAACCGCCCGCAACAACAACGCGGGGAATCCGCCCCACCGCAAACGGGAGCTCGGAGATATGTGATCGGAGGCGTTGCATTACATAGGAGCGCGCCATTCGGCACCGCCTTCAAGGCCGCGGGTAGATCGAACTCTCCCGGTGTTCGTCGGCTGCAATATATACAGAGCCGAAGACTTAACCCACAGAAATTACCAAGGCAGCGGCAAATCGTGCACAGCAAACAGTGCAGTGCACATTCACAAGGGAAAAAAAATGCGAGAACTTTTCTGCCACGAGCAACGCTCGGTCGCTTTTGCACTATAGTGCGCCACGTGTTTGCTCGGTGATTTGGAGCTGCAGCGAGAGACGCTTGCGCTCGTGGAGCGTACGGAGCTCGTTTTGATTGCGCCGTTGTTTGGAAAAGCGCTTAGTTGCGCAACTAGCACAGGGGCTGAACGCCACATTGCGCAATGTGTCGAATGCAAGCGCCGAGATTAAAGGAACGGCTCGGTCACCTTAATTATGCGAGCTACAGCGCGTTCTCATTGAGCGGAATCAGCAGTCTCCCCTTCTTTTCCTGGCTTGGTTCGGAGCATATATAGGGACGTGGTAGTACTTCTTTTAAATTACCTGCAGGACACGGATTTGGCCTCCGCATGGTGGCCTTAGGAGTGACCATTTGTAATTGTGGGGTCTGTGTATGATTTATGTGATTTATTTAATTCAAGTGTCACTACGGTGGAGCAATTGGCGGCAGAAACTGCAAGGCTAATCCCGCCAGTATCCTACAACCACTCAACTCAACTGCCGCGGACTCAGGCGACTGTTAACCTTTAAGCAGATCGTTCGCACATATATGGGCAACTAAAAGGCCTGCACGCGGTTTCATCAGACTTTCATTTGGTTCCCCAGACGCCAGCCACATCGCAGGTAGCCTTATATCATGTATATGGTACATGCCACAGCACTCTTTCCTTCACATCCATCCTACGTTTGAACAATGTGACACCTACCGCTTCTAGATACACGGGTACACTACACTGGACTTTCCAACGGTGGACAAACGGGGCACCGTGTTGCCGGTCAGCATCCGCTCACCTTCGCTCTGTCGCGTCAGCGTAGTCTCGGTGACGACGGGAAACGTCGTGCCGAAGTGACGATTCTAGTTTTCCGAATCATCGAACCGCAGACATCCGACGCAGTAAGTATTTATATCCGAGGAGTGCGCGAAGGAAGCTTCCCCTCGCCACCTGATGGGGAGGTAAAGAGCAACTGAAACGAGGCTTTCCCAGCGGTCACGCGAAATCGAACCTGCAGGTCCACGAGAAACCGGCGACGTGTCCGCGCCCCTGCCACTCGCAGCGAGAGCACGCTCAAGCAGTGGCGAGCGACTCCACATGCAGAAGCTCAAGCCGGGTGCCCTCCCCCAAGTTCGTGCGCGCTCCTTCCTCATCGCTCCGCAATCTCCCCCTACTTTCATTCCCTACCCCCTGTGCAGCGCGGTTGAGGTGTCCTCTGCTGAGAGACAGTTACTGCGCTGCACTTTACCCCAACGTTCCTTCCCATCTTCAAGAATCTCCTTCTCTCTCTCTCGCTCCGCAAAGTGTCAGGCCTCCAACTTTTTCGATAGAAAGACAAAACTTTCCAAAGTCCACAGCACGTCGGCACATTCCCTCCAAGTGGCTCTTGGCCCACCTCCAGAGCTGTCGCGGCGGCAACAGGGTGACGAAAGCGCCCGCCACAGGGCGCGCACAAAAAGCTACGCTACTGAAATAGTGTTTACCTTAACAATTCGGCACTGTTTATTTATTTATTTATTTATTTATTTATTTGTCGTCCAATAGTTCTCTAAGAGCAAATAGAAACCGCTGACAAATCCTCCCATAGGAATAACTGTGTGTCCCGTATTCCATTCTCGCACTTCCGAGCCACTCAGCGTTGGGGTGAGAAGAGAGGGAGCAACCGTAAAAGGAAACAATCAATGATTTCTATTACGACGAAAAAAGCTTTGGCGCATGACCAGACAACAAGCTTAAAAAGAAAAAGACAATCTGGAAACACTTTTTAGGAGTGGCATACAGCGCTCGCTTTTATTATTTTATTTTATTTGTATTCGTTTTCCCGAAAATCCACAACACTCGATCTCAATCGCTTAACGAGCAGGGCGTGTTTACAACGAACCCAAAATAACTCTTCCGGGAAATGGCCGGTTGTCCATAAGAATCAGTCATTTACCGTTTCTCTTGCGAGTACAAGGCGCTCATACACAAAGCGCCATAATCAATCGGAGACGAAGATAGCATTAAGCACAAACACCGCGACAAGCATTCAGTCCATATCTATAGAAGGCTTCCGTGACTTCTCTATAGACGTTGGGTGGCTCAGGATCAAGTAGATGGTGTAGGCGAGCGGTGCGCGTGACCACGAATAACACATGCTCGAAAAAAAGGTCCGACGTGGAAGCAGAATCGCGCAACTCAGCCTCCGTGACGGTGAGCTCACTGTCACTCTCCACAAGACGACGAAATAATTCGGTGATGTTGCAAATAAGTCGCAACATCGTTGGTCTTTCGGTTGCCGTCGATCTGTTGCCGTAAATGCAGCGAACGTCAGCAACGTTCGTCGCGTTCACCCCCGGTGTGCTTGACGATGACAGTGATAGCCGTCTTCCTAACACTAACCACGCGCACATCTTTCTTACAGCTCTGCTTCCACGCCGTGTGGATCTCTCTAACAATGCCGCAGTGACCTCAAAAACGTCATTCAGATGTTAGCCTAAGGCGACGAATTTTACGAACGTTTGTCTGGTTACGTACGCGCTTAGTCAAAGAAACCTCGGACATTGACCAGGCCAACGGTTAACAATCGACTCGGTCACACGGTGTAGCAGCAATCTCTCTTCTCTGACTGACGTCTGCCTGTCAGGAGAGAATTAGTGATCGATGGGTACAGGAAGCACAGCGCAGTAAGTCTGAGTTTTCCTATGAGCTATGCGCAACCACACATAAGAAAAGTGAAAAGTTTCGCAAACACGTTAAGTTAGTGATGGTTAATCGGTTAGGCGACCCTATAGCGCATACGCGCTGAAATGCGGCGGTCTCACTTAGCGACTTTCAAGTTATTCCTGTCTCGCTTCAGCCAACTCAATCATGCAAATTTTCAAATTTCATCAGTCAACTTTACACGATGTCAAGGTGCCGGGTTTCAAAGGGATGGAAAATTCGTTATAAGGCTGCCGATCATTAGGAGACATAACGGACTGCAAGTGTAATGAAACTCGCGCGATTAATCTGTCGGTATTGCGATAAGCGAAGTTGCGCGCTTGTTTACGGGAGGACAAATGAAAGTCGATATCAGAAAATCTTGAATTTACTAAGCGCAACTTCCCGGAGTATATATATAAAGGCTTTAAATAAAAAAACGACGACAGCCATGCGTGGTACAGCTGTTCTTCAAAGTCTTATTATCTATGTATTCTGTCTTTATTGCCCCCCCCCCCTTTTTTTTTTGCTATTTTGCCTTCGAGGTAAGCTTTTCACCATTTTACCACGGCGTTGAGCACGGCTGTACAGACCACAAGTACACAAAGGTGAACACAGACTGATTTTATAACATGTATCATACGCGCTCTGATGCGACATGGTATGGAGACGGCGCTGTGGACAGGTCAAAGCCAGGATGTCTGGATAGCAACGCCGGTACTATCACGCAACCGGTTCAAAGCAACATAATTGCCGCCTCGGGGGCTGACACCGTTCCTTTCTCAATCAACCCAGTTTCGAAACCGTAGAATGCACGCCGCAATGCAACAACTCTATAACGGAAAGGCAGCGCCGGTGGCGCATTTAATAATTATCAACCTCGCCAAACAGCCGCAGGACGCGAGCGCGCTCAGAGCCTGGCATGCTGCATTATCACGGTCGAGACATGAAGCTACGACGCCACAATGCAGCGGCTCTGCAGCAAATCGCGTCGCTGGCGATACGAACGGTCATGTGTCGAGGGCAGCATTCTGCCAAGGTGTGGAAAACATAGTGCTACTGATCGAGAGTGCGAAAAGTATGCAAAACAGCGGAGGGTGGTCACATTCGGCGCGTCGTGCTGACTCGACGCCGGAAAGTGGTAACTACATGTGGCCCTTCATCCTCCCTACCGCCAAAGCACGCATACGTAAAGAACCCAAACATCCGTAGCACGCGTTTAGAAACGTCGGCGCGATCGCGCTGCGGTGACGATGAGCGAGTGGCGGCGGAGAAGGAGAGCGCATCTTTGACCACGGGCTGGTTCCCTTCGTGAGCGGAAGCGATGCGATATTCCTTGGACGCCAGCCAAAGGACAAGTGGACAAGGAAAGCCCGCTTTCACGAGACGCATCATCGTTGCAGGAGAAAGGTCGTCCCACACACATGGACTCAATGAGCCAAATAAACCGCGAGCGGGGTAGGCGGTCACGCTTCCGCGACCACGCACAGCTAGGCATGCATCTGGCGTGACAAAAACAGGCCGGTAGCGCGTGGACAACGCTCGCTCGCTCGCCCGCAAGCGCGTAGGACACGACGCCGACGGGCTCGATTGGCACGCTGTTCCGCGTCCCCCGCAGCAAAAACAATGCGCAGCGCGCTCTCGGCTCCTCGCATCGGGCTGACAGATTCGGCTGTGTCCGGATCAATATTTTCGGGCCGCACGGGGCGAGAAGAATGGGTGCGCCAGAGTGCGCGCACAGACTATGGGGCGCGGCGGAATTCTCCCACCTCTCTTCGCGCCCCGGAAGCCACAACAACACACTCACGCGCGCTTGAGAGAGAGCGCCGGGTTGTTGTCGCGGCTGCCAAGCTCTTCCTGACAGCGCGGCTTGGCGTGCCGCGTGAGTTGCAGCAACAACAACGCTGGAAACTTAAAATGCACACCCTGAAGCGAAAATAAGCACGTCGCCGATACGGCCTAAAAACGAAAGAGAGGCTCGTTCTGCCCTCGGCGACGGCAGCGCTTCGGCACGACGTGGTTGGAGCCCGAACTCCCCCGTTTGTCGTGCGCTTCGTCGCTTGGAAAACATGTGCTCCGCTGACCTTAACCTTGCCCTGCGTTCGCGGCCGTGACACCCGCGACGCCGCCTCTGCTGGCCTTGGCATCCCCACGGAAACGACGAACGCCGCTTCGACAGTCTACACACCGCTGGCACGGCTAAGCTGACGGACCGCCGTACCCCTCAAAATTCACGATGCATGTTGAAACACAGCCATGCACTACCTAAAAGGAGGGCGGAGAAAGACCAACTCGCCTGTTTCTCGTGCCTCGCTGCGTCGGCCGCTCTGGGGGAAGTTCTCGCGGCGTCACGCGGCGACAAATGCACTCAGGCGACGGAGCTGAATTATCCTCCGGATGCAACAATCGGAAAAACACACACCAAGAGCGACACTTCGATGCAGCGCTAACTTGCCTCGTCTTGCTCGCCTACACAAACACGGCCATGCGGCTACGAAACCGGCGCGGCGGCGCGCGCAGCCGGTTCATCATCACGTGACCAGAGCACGCCCCTTTAACACAACACGGCCGCTCGGACGCGCTCCACGCCGCGCGCGAGGGCCGTGCATCGCGAAGCCTGTTTTCAAGTGCGCCAATCGACCGGTTAATACTGAACGAACGGCCCTTTTAGGAGCACTCGATCTCAAAATTGGAGAAAACATCGTGCACTTCTTTACCCAACGGCCGGACCAGAAGCGAGCAGACGAATTTCATTTCGTATTTTGCGAAGCGCAGCAGACGATACTTTACAGGAGCACTGAACTTCCTCACTGACACTTACGCAGCGAGGGCACACTGGGCACGCCATTTGAATTATACATAGATCTAGCAGACTAAATATAATACGCTGAGCGCAAGCCGTGCCGATAATGATAGAAGGATGTGTCAGACATCATCACTGCCGTCGAACAGCGCTCAGCTCTGCGAATGAATTATTGTCTTCAATTTTGCTATGCAGAGACATTTAGCACTCCTCGGCATTTGGTAACAGAGGAAAAGGCGATGACCACAAAAACGCCGCGTCTTTCCCCATTACGCTGCAGGTATTCGATTTCTCATTCCTAAGTACTCGCGCATTACTCTTGCGTGCAAAAATAGCAAGCAAATGCGCGATATTGTTTTGTCCGGCTGTCAGAGCAAATGCGAAATGCAAATACACTAACTTGGTCGTTGCTATTAAACGTTGTTAATGTCGGTCCTAATCCTAGTAAAACATGATCAGCTACGTTCCCGATTCTTATTGCTTAATGTTCAATATGGTGAATATACGGGCAACAGCGATGAAGACGATTAATCACGTTTATTCAGTCGCCTCATTCAGCTCACAGAATCACGTGTCACAGACTTGATTCTTTTACGCGCATTTTATCGTAACGAGACCCTCTGGCACGTACTTTCACAAGTCTTGAGACTATAACAGCGATTTCGTATTTTCGCATCCGCTGCTCTGTAGGAATGCCTGTGGTATGATACCCTTTTATCCGAAACACCGCGGGCGCAGGGAACTCAGATACGTATATACGCCTCAAATAAACGCAAACACATAAAGAAACCAAACTGCGTTTTCCGCAAATTGGATATTAAAAGAAAAGAAGATATGTGCCGAATAAACGGTTCTGAATTGTTATTTCTTTCCTGTCTTTTTTTATAACAGTACAGGAGTGAAACTGCATCCTTGAACGGAATGCGCATCCTTTGTAGTTCCGTGTGTTTCTGAGAGGATGGTTATTTTAAGAAGTGTTGACATTGATTTCGTTACTGCCAACGAGTAAGAACCGATAATAGCTGTGCCACTATCATGCGCACCTTTGAATGAATTAATGAATGAAGCTTTATTTCCCACTGAAAATGGAGGAGGGTGAGGGAAAATGCCGCAAAGAGACGGTTTGAATACTCTCAACCCTCTGACAACACATGACAGCGACAGGTCAGCAAAGCATTCAATAAAGAAAACTAATAGTAAAAAGAAAAGACAGTAAAGGCATAAATTTGGTGTAGCATGTCAGCACATATAGAAAACACGGCTGACAGGTGTACATTGACAAATAAGTGAAATCTATAAGGTACATATGCTGTGAAATTTGTCAACAAAAAAGCAATGGTAATAACAAAAAAAAACCAGTATGCCACATAGAAGTACCTTGACAAAAAGCACTCAAGAACAATTTGTACAAACAGAAGTAATTTACACAGCGAATAGTGCCGCCAAATCAGATTGTTTAACTAACGAAATGTCTATGCACAATATATAAAATTCATTTAGTAAGCGCGGCAAATTATTTACCTCTACTACTTAAAGAATACGCTCGCGCTAGCCTATGCCGATATAGATCGCTAAACATTAAAATTTTGTATCTCTTGAAAAAGTGCGACGTAGGCTCACAATAAGCGAGGTTTGCAATAACCCGCAGAATCCTTTTTTGAGTTTTTATGAGCCTCATAGCATTTCTTTGTTTGGCTGTGCCCCATACTAAATTACAGTAAATTTGTTTATATTATTTCATGCGTTCTAAATGTGTTGCAGCTGTCTGTCGCGTTACGTACTCTATATATACTATGCAATACGAAATAAAATTTAGCAATATTGTTTTCTCTCTGCAGAAGTGCCCTTAGCGGAGGTTGCGAGTACCTCATTAAATAAACAAAACATATTCCGGAGAAGCATGGTGCCTAGCTTCTCACGCTGCTCGATCTGAATACTCTGAGTAATCTATATCCAGCGTTCGCTCTGAGGTATGCAGGCACCGTGCTATTGCCAAGTTGTGGTGACGGTGCACAAAATGGAGGCGTGACACTGTCCTCTGGACACCATGCGTGACATACACGTTGCTGCGTTTTGATTCCGTATGGCAACTATAGCCAACCCCGATTCCTCACGGTGCCAGCGCCGTCATTCAAACGCAAGATCTCACCTCGGGCATGGACAACGTCCTTCTGGCCGTCTTCCAACGCAGAGCCATCTTGCATTCAATGGCGCGCACCTGTCGGGTCGTTCCCAGCTACACACTTCACACGGCGACGGAGTCGGACCACCCGAACGGCGACGTTGGCGCACAAACTAGCAACTATTCGCACGTCGGTCGCATCTTTTGCACAGAGCTCGCTGACGAAGGGTCATCAAGGCATCCGCGTATTCCACAGTTTGTTACATTGACCGCGACAGCGCACGGATGACATTCGGTTAATCGTGCGCATCCGACGACCTGCACCGCCGGTGGCAGGCTGCTACCACACGAGAGAAAAAATCGGGAGTCGCAAAGGCGAAATTCTGTGTGCTTTCCTCTGAGGCCCTCTTGAACGTCTCGAAGCAGCCGGTCCTACCGCTGTAGGCGTTGTCCGCGCCCGCACGAAATGCGTATGCGCACGGAACGTACACGGAACGACGCAGCAGCAGCGGCGGCGAACGGCGACTGTACTACTACAAGCGGTCATTTCGAGCCTGTAATCTAGCCAAGCCGCTAGCTGCTTGCCGCGACTGCCACGATTGTGTGCTTTCCTTGTCTCGTCCCGGTCAAGATAACAATCCTTATAACGAGGAGAGCCGGAGGTGCCCGCGCGGTATTTGCAGAGCTCGCAGCACACACGTACGTACATACAGGCGTCCTATCTCTCCGCAGAACGTGAAAGAACATTGCGTACCATGTTGTCATACCGACGACCCGGGTGACATTCTCCAAGTGGCCGCGCAATTCGCTATAGCGAGTAACGCGCGGTATGGTCGAAGGAAACATTTTGGCCATAGCTTACTATCCAGTCTCAAACCACAATTAAGATGTTTTGTAAAAGCACTCCAGCAAGGCTCCTCAACCACAGGCAGGGAACAGCTACAGCTTTGTCACAAAGGTCGATTCACGTACAGCGATATACTACACGCGTTCATTCTGAACGCGCAAGGTTGCCACGTGATGGAACTGCTGTAAGTCATAAGTTGTACATTATATATATATATATATATATATATATATATATATATATATTCGTTGTGGTATCTCAGGCGCTAAGGAGAACACGCAGGAATAGGACAGGAAAACATGATACCCAAGTGCCCTTACAATGTGCCGTTCAGGGATGTATATAGCAGGGGACTCCCCTGCATCGGACGCCTGGAGTAATGCCTGTCGCGGCTAAGGGCGAAAAGTTGCTTATAGAAGCTTAACGAACGACTGTTTCAAACTCAATTGTCAGAGATCACGACAGAAATTGCCTTTCTTTCCTAAGCACCCGAAATGTTCCTAGTTCCCTACAGACCTGAGCTGCCTGCACGGCCGAGGATCGAGGCAGCTATAGGTGTTAGTGCTGCGAGGGTTCGTGCTCGAACGGAGGCGACCACAGTCTAGTCGCGAGCAGCTAAACTATACGTTGAGAATTTATGGACCCGTTGCGCACAGTCACGTGGACGATGCGTCCATTGAATGACCCGAAACCCGATGTCCAGGCTGTTGGAGAGCGGAGAAGCGCTTCGAGCTTGCAAAAGCTCGCTCGGCTTCGACCTAAGCTGCAGCTGCTTCGAAGCAGCGTAAATCGGTGCGGTCCTGTCACCGCTGATGCATGTACGTTTTCGAGAACAATCTTACAATCGTACAATCTTGCTGTGTGCGCGAGGCACGCTGGCGTCTACATATAGTGCGCTTGACGATAACACCGATGCAGGCCTCGCGCAAGTATTTTTGTCGATCTCTGTCTTGAGCGATGGTTAATTAACTATTATACGTTACTCGCTTGAACACGGAAACACGCAAGATATATGTCGAAAATGACCACAAATGAGCGAGCATTTATGCGGAAACGCAGTCACTCACTGTTCAAATCGGTGCCCTCCCGATTGGCTGTTAATGGTAATCGTTCCGAGTTCGCACCGCATGCAGATGTGGTCATAACGTGTTCTTGATTTCGTTTGTCTCGTAAATATACTCAGTCATCTGATAGGCCGTAAGGCAGAGAAGTCAGCCGATTATGAGGTATTTTGCAGTTTACTGTATTTGAGGGGCCTCCTTTTGCAACTGCATCCATGAAAATTTGACGTTGACAAGGGCGTAACGCTGACATTTGCACTCTCTAAAGGGGTGTTTCTCCGTACAAAAACAGCCATTTCAAGAGGAGTTACTCGCAAAAAATTTATACATTGCGAGGCTCTTGTCCCCAAACAGTAATCGTCATTGCTTGCTTTCCTTTTTGAAACTCTGCGGTCGCTACTTTCCAATCAAGAATGCTACGTCATGCTGATAACGCGCATGCCGTTTGCGACCTGCAGAAGTGCTGCGCGCGCAGCGTTAAATAAAGGAAATTAACGCACGCAAGATAGAGGATGATTCTCGACTGCATGGGGACGAACTAAGTCCCTATAGGTATATGCAGACATTTCTTTTATAGCGTACAGTCGCATATAATAACACACTTACGGGTGTAATTTGATTTACATCACACAAGAAACATTTGTACCCTTTGTACCCTCGTCCTCAAGCAATAATCGTCTATCTTCGTGCCTTAATTTCCTTTATTTAACGCTACGCTTCCATTACTTCCAGGTCACAAACGGTTTGCGCGTTATCAGCATATGACATAGCATGATTCTTGACTGGAAAGTAGCGACCGAAGAGTCATAAAAAAAAAAAAAACGCAAGCAAGACGGATGACGATTATTGTTTGGCGACAAGGTACACGGCCCAAAGAGTTTATAACTCACGCCTTTAGTCCTCGAAATGGGTGTTTCACATGACGAAGCACCCCTGTCGAGGATAATATCAACCAAGATCACGCTATTGGCAACGTCGGATTTTCACGACGTAATAACGAAATTGCGCCCTCGAGGTATAAGGTGAAATTTCACGCACGCACTGTCTTTCCTGTAAATAAACGATCTACCCGGCGAATATTTACAAGCGAAACAAAATAACACTTTGCGTCTAAATTTGCATCCTGGAGCGAACATAAAAATTAACATCACCATTTTATATAAACACGGTAACAACGCACATAGCGCACGCTGCATACATGTCACACGGAAGTATATCAAATACGCGGCACAAGCCCACATCACGCCATATGTACACGTCGTCAAACTATAAATTCGTTTTTGTACCCGCACATTAATGGAGCGCATTGATCGGAAAGGCGAGAGCCTGTTTGTTTCGCATAAATTCATGGTTAAAAATTAAAATTAGCTTCTGGTTACCTGATTACAAGGCACGCCGTAGTGGGGAACATCCGAATTAATTTCTTTAATGATTGGGATTCTTTAATGTTCACGTCGAGATCTAAGTGTTCAAACGTACGCGCGCGCGTGTGTGTGTGTTATTTCATGATCACCGGGATCAAGTCCGCCACCTAGACGTTGCGTACACTCAAAAAAAAAAAAAAAGTTTACACCCTTTGGGTCATATCTTGTCCCACAACGATACAATCGTCATCTGTCTTGCCCGCATTTCCCTTCTTGAACGCTGCGAGCCCGGTACTTCATTCAGGTCGCGATACGGCTTGCGCGTTATCAGCTTGACACAGCATTCTCGACAGGAAAGTAGCGAGCGTCGAGTTTGCAAGAGAGCAAACGCAAGAAAGGCAGATGACGATTATTGTTTGGGGACAAGATAAGCCCCAAATGGTGTAAACTTTTTTTAGAGTGCATACCGCGGCTGATAAGTATATACGGTCATCTGCGGACGTTTGCGAAATGCGTATGCTTTGACTACCCAGTGGCCCAAGTATAGGCAGGAAGACGGTGAGATAAAAAATATATATAGAAGGGACATAAAGAAAAAACAAACTATATAGCTAGAAAACTATTCATAAAATGCCACTAAGTTATCATTTGACCTGTGACGTCGAGTAGACCGACAGCCCACACATTCAAAGGGGCAGCGATATTTTCCGGGGAACATCACAATCAGCGCTCACAGGCCTCCCGTAGCCGACATCGCGAAGCGGAAGACACCGCGGTGTGTCATTTGCATTTCGCTCTCAAACTAGCCGTTCGTGCAACTATACGTGCACGCTTACCGAGAACGTGAAAGCTGCGCAGTTTTCCGAGAGGAGCAGCCCTAGATGAAAGAGGCTGAGCTAAAGCACTCGCGGGTAGTGAAATAGGTAAAGCTTACAGCAACACTTTTTTTCTTTTCTTGGATATCTTCTCCGTGAGCTTCGTGGGATGATGTAAGGAATACGCGTTACCGCAGTTGGCTATCGGTTAATTTGGCTGTCGTGCCGTTTTCGTTTCGATTTTACCCAACGAGCACTCTTAAAAAAGTTAACACCCTTTAGGGCGTATCTTGTCCCACAACGATAATCGCCATCTGTCTTGCCCGCATTTCCTTTCTTTAACGCTGCGAGCCCGGTACTTCCCAGTGATTAACGGCACGCGCGCTATCAGCGTGACGTAGCATTCTCGACAGGAAAGTAGCGAGCGCAGCATTTTCAAGAAAGGAAACGCAAGCAGGGCAGATGGCGATTAGTGTTGTGGGACAAATAAACACCCCAAAGGGTGCAACTGTTTTAAGAGTGAGGATGTGTATGGTCTCCGATTTACTCCTTTCTGACCTCGTCTTCAAATGGTCAGAGCAGAGTTAATGGAAAAGAAAGTGAAGATCGAGCCAGAGTGGCAATAAAATGATGACTCACGTACGGCTTCTCTTAATTCCACTGATCAGGAAAATCGAGGAGCTAAGGCGAACGAGTACCGGCCACTGGAAACTTCGACTTTATGGCATTTGTGCCGTGTTGCCACAGTTTACCTCTTCCAAAATTCAAATAGATGTTTAACGTCACAAAGCAACTCGCAAGCTATGAAAGATGTGCGGTCGGGGTTGATTTGACAACCTGCACTGTACGCTCATAAAAAAGTTAGCGCGCATTGGAGATGATCTTGTCCCACAACGATAATCGTCGTCTGCCTTCCTTGCGTTTCCTTTCTGGAAAACTCTGCGCTCGCTACTTTCCTGTCGAGAATGCTGTGTCGCGCTGATAACGGGCAAGCCGTTCGACACTTGGAAGTACCGGGCTCGCAGCGTTAAAGAAAGGAAATGCAGGCAAGACAGATGACGATTATATCGTTGTGGGACAAGATAAGCCCCAAAGGGGGTAATTTATTTAAGAGTGTTACACTCTTAGAAAAGTTTACACCCTTTGGATAGTATCTTGTCCCACAATAATAATAGTCATCTGTCTTGCCCGCATTCCCTTTCTTTAATGCTGCCAGCCCGGTACCAACGTTTTTAGCCGGGTACTTCCAAGTCACGAACGGCTTGCGCGTTATCAGCGCGACACAGCATTCTCGACAGGAAAGTAGCGAGCGCCGAGTCTTCAAGAAAGGAAGCGCAAGCAAAGGAGATGAAGATTATTGTTGTGGGACAAGGTCAGCTCCCAAGGGTGCAGACATTAAGAGTGTAAGGCATTCAAGTGTGTATGAAGTCCATAGAGAGGGATGTGGGGACTTTTTGTTGGGGAATGTTACTTCTGAGCGCTACTTTTAATGCGTTCGCATTAAGAGTTTTAAAGAGGAAAAAAGTGTATGTATGTGAAGTGTGAGAAGCCGGTCACGTGGCAGAGTTATGGGATGAGAGAGCTTAGGGGAGCGTGCACATTATATATATATATATATATATATATATATATATATATATATATATATATATAGTGGAAATGAAAGTGGACGAAAAGATAACTTGTCGCCGGTGGGAGCTGAAACTTCAACCTCCGCATTACACATAGCACTACCAATTGTGCTATGGCAATGGCTATCAATTCATCCACTAACTCGGGCATTTATGTTTACTGATCTAGCCCTAGGAGTGTTAGCCAGAGCCACTCAGAGCCAAGGTAGGCGGATGTGGAACATCCTTTTCTGCCTAATGGCATCATGTAACACGTGATCTTCACAGAGCAGGCACATAGTTAATATGCCCTCGCATGCTACCTAATGACATCAAGGCTGCCAGATTCGAGATCCTCGCAATGAATAAATGAGAGAAGGGGAACTGAGGGGCTCAATTTTGTTAATCATGACCACATAAAGGCAACAAACAATGAAGCCAACGAAAGTGTCGGGGAAGTTAACTGTGGTTTAAATTGGAATGTAGAAAATAATGAAGGGAAATGAAAGTGGACGAAAAGATAACGTGTCGCCGGTTACTTACTTGTTCGCTTCCTCGGAAACCAGAAAACAGTTTGTACTATAGTCGCTACAGTGCGTGCAATCTCAGACAGAATTATTAAATGGCCCAGCATGCCTCACAAGCTGAGCATTCTCCATAATGTTCCGAAAAATGACCTCACCACAACCTGCGATATCCAGGTCACTTGCAACTGTAGGCTTTGCAAGTCTGCACATGTACTTGCTTTGTTTCATACAATCTATTAGCAACATTTAATAACAGCTGGTAGTAGCTCTTGTCTTCTCTGTCTTTGCTCCTGTGTGATTCCATAAATCCAAAGTAATAAATGATTATTTTCTGTTCAGTTGCACCAAGAGTTGTCGTGCAGTACTGTTGACCCCATATGACTGGCAGAAAGTATCTGTGCCTTCAAACTATCTAATACTGCTTCCCACCAGATTCCAGAGTTGATACAGTAGCAGAAGCTGCTTGTAGCATAAGGCACAGCTAGTGATAGCCACAATGTGTGTGTTCTGAGAGGCTCAAGGCACTTGTGTTACAGAGAAGCAGGAACTTGTTCACTGCAATGCTGTTCACTGCGGGTCATTTTCTTTCCAGCTGATGAGTCACAACAACTACAATGCTGTTGATAACAGTTCTCTAGAGGCCTAGGCAAAATCATCATTATGCAAATCTTATGTGTGTCTTGGTAAAGCGCCTGTCCAATATTCTTCAGCCATCGCAACTTGCTTTAAAATTGATTGTAGTAGGGCAGGGAACTTGGGAGAATAAGCAGGGCTATGACAAGTGACAACAACTACAAAAGTTGCATATATAATGTTTTTATCAAATGAAATAAGTTGAAATAGTTCCATCAAATGCATCCCAATTTTTTTAATATTTCATATAGAAAGAAAATACTACATGTAACGTAATGTGACATGACCCCAACATTAAAAGCAGTGAAACAAAGTATCAGTGACCAGCACTGTTACATCCAGAAACTGAGATTAGATATATCTATAATTTGTAGACCTACCCTGTGAGTATGTAAAGCAAACAGTTACTAGATGAGTGCAAGCAGCTATGTTGTGGACCAGGTGAAAAAAAATTAATAAAAAAATTGTACACAGTTCCAGCTTTAACGGCCAAGTCCATATCACATCTTGGATTTTGTATGCCACTCAAATTCCTGGAAAGAAAAGAAGAAAGCAAAGTGAAAGTTAACCTCAACTAATCAGTGAAGCAAATAACACAGAATGCAGAAATACACAGAATACAAAGAAGAAAAGAAATGACAAGCTTAGGCACCTTGTCCAGTGTAATCATGAACACAAGATTAAATAAAAAATTTGAAATGTATGAATCAATGCGACACCACAAAGAGATTCAGTGGTCTGCTAATTAAGAAAGCACTTCAGTGCGTCTCTCAAATGGATCAGGTTCTGGCTGCTATTCAAAGCTTCTTAAGCTCATTGATTTCTGAAACACAAATGGAAATAACTTTGCTTCTAGTTCAAGAAAATAGTACTTGTGTAGTTCAGTCAGTGATGATGTAATACTACAAAAAACTTGGAGGACGCTTAAGCTTCGCCTTTAAGAGTGGAACACGATAGCATTCAAAGGTTCCTGACTGCTTTTCAAGCGTCCCGGCAACTGCATCTTACGTAACCGTAATGTTTAGCAGGAAACATTGGCAGCGAACGCTATGCACGAAGGCGAGCTTTCTGGTAGAAACGCAGCATCTTGCGTGGGCCAATTTTTTGTTATTGTTTCTTACTTCTAATATTTCACTATGAGAAAATTTAACATAGAAAGCGTGCGCTGTCGGTGTTTTGTTCCACAACCTTTGTTTGTGGGCTGTCTTCCTCAAAATTCTGGGGAATAACTTTGTAAACAATGTAAGACAAGCTATGAGCGACTTTAGTGATCGAAGAACTTTAGTACCATATAGAATATTTTTCGCTCACAGGAAGACAACGCCGGCTACGGCGCGGAATGGCGATGCTGACATCGGATTTCCTGTGATGCTGGGCCCTTAACGCTATCACATTAAAATGCTCTCGAATTACAACACTTGCCAACTGTCAACTGAACAAAACCTGAGTACAAGGTAGGCTATTTGAAATGAAGGATAGAATATGCATGACAAAAAAGCTCTATAAGTAATATGTGAAAATGTCGCTATGTAATATTTGTTGTTGTCTGCATACATGTGGTGCAAGACAGGCGTGAATACCACAGCAATTAACATGAGTTGCAGATCTTTCATCCTTACAAACTTCTATACAGGAAGCGAAATTACATTAATTTATATTATAAAACAGCTGTATCTTACCATAAATATTTATAACTCTAGAAACTAAAGCAGTACATGCTCATAATTCTTAGTCGCTGGTCTTAAAAAACAGCTCAGCAACTAAAATCTCTAATGCCAGTTTGCCGAGCAACAACCCACTAAAGCAATACTTATCCATTCCATGCCTCAGCAGGGACATGACTAGGAAGCCCCTATAGAAAATGTAAAACTAAAGTGTTCACTTACAAGAAACACCTTGTCCCACTCTAGCAGTTTCATTACTAATGTTGTCCGTTATGCGTTACAGCCTGTATACAACCTGCATTACACTAATCTTCATTACATAGTTCAACCTGTTAAATGTTACACTACAACCCTGCAGTGGCATATGTACTAAAAGACTGGATAAAAAATTAGAACACAGTTATATGAGGCGTGTTCAAAAAGAAGCAGAACTTTTGCTATAACATCTTTATTGCTTATTCTACATCAGATTAAAGGGGCCGTGAACCACTTTTTATCGAAGTGGAGAAAGGCATTTGAAGTGAAAATAGGCTGTTTCAGAAATACTTTGCCGCAAAAAGTACTTCAATGCGTTCAGCAGAAGCAGAGTTATTGGAAATCAAACAAGGCCTCGGCTGTGTTCCCATTCCTTCTTCAATGCCTTGCACTGTGAAGGCTACGGCGCAGTGGGGCGTGTCTACAATGCTCTGCCTTGTAAATGTCACCAAGGGCGCGCAGTTTAAGTTTCATTTTGGATGTTAATGTAGACACCACGACTTCCGCTTTTGGTGCCTACGATGTGCTAAACATGAACCAAACATGGTTGTTCTTAGCGAGCCGCAGTGCTCTTAGCCAGTGGACTCATAGCAGCACCCTGCGGCAGCCGCGGTATTTATGCCATGTAGCCGACCGCAGCTTGATCTCAGCTATCAGCCAATAGCAGCCGTCTAAGGGAATGACGAAATAAAGTGTCTGACGACAAAATAAAAGGTCCAGAGGAAAGCGAGGAAAAGGCCTTCTGTTGAAAAGAGAGCATTTGAGAGAAAGGTGACTTTGCGATCCGCTCGCGAGCTCCACACACCGTGTGCGACAGCAAAACTTGGCCGAGACGTTCACAGCTATGTGTGCTACCAGCGGGCTATGTTATTTCACCAAGCCAGAGGGGTGGTTCAGGGCCCCTTTAGGCACTGTCTACCTCAAAGTAGTCCCCTCTACTGGCAATACATAGTTCCCACTGTTTCTTCCATTTTTGGAAAGCCTCCTAAAGCACACTTTCTAGGATGGCACGCAGGTCTCTTGTCGCATTGTCCTGAATCTTTTCTATGGTTTGGAAACGGCGGCGCAAGGTCAGGAGGATATGGTGGATGGGGCACAACGAGAGAGTGATGTTTTGCTAGATAGCTGTGGGACAAGGAGTGACGCGTGAGCCAGTGCATTGTGATGATGCAACATCCAAGCCTGGTGTTCCCATAATTCAGGCCTCTTACTGCTCACAGCAGTCCTCAAACACGCTAGGATTGCCTGGTAGACTTCCTTGTTTACCATCTGACCATGTGGTAAAAATTCCTGATGGACATTGCTTTTGCAGTAAAAAAATGCAACCAACATGACCTTGATGTTTGACTGACATGTGCATGGTTGCTTTTGATGTGGAGATCCTTTACCCACCTACTGTGATGACTGTATCTTCGTTTCAATATCATAGCCATAAATCCATGTCTCATCACCTGTTATGATGTTCTTAAGGAAGTTATCATTGTCACTGGCAGTGGCAAGCAGTTCCCGGCTGATTTCAACACGGGTCTGTTTCTGACAGTCAGTCAACAAACACAGCATCAATTTTCAACTGAAACAACGCATGTCAAGTTTGTCACTCATTATTTGATGGCATGATCCTACAGCTGATACCCACTTCATCAGCAAGTTCTCGAACAGTTAAACAACGATTTCCACGAATCACAGCACAAACAGTCTTAACATGGTCATCATCTGTTGATGCGGAAGGTCGTCCATGCTTGGGATCATCACCGACCGACATTGTGCCGTGTTTAAAATGCTTAAATCACTCATAGCACTGCGTGCAACTTATAAAATTTTCCCCGTATGCTTGCCTAAGCAACTGAAATGTCTCTGGGAAAGTTTTGCCAAGTTTGTAGCAAAATTTCAGACAGGCACATCGCTCTTCAAGCTCTTTCGTTATCGCTTTGGCAACAATCAGATGAACAGCTTGTGCACGCGCTGACTTCATCGGCCGTAGCTCACCCACTAATGGTCAGAGCGAAACGTGGCAAATGGCAGTTTGTTCTCTAAACCAGCCACTATGTGCACTCAATAGCCACAGCGCGCTTCCTCTGCCAGTTGGCATACTATTCCAAAAGTTCGGTTTCTTTTTGAATACACCTCGTATGAACAGAATCTCCTATCAATACAACTCCGTGTGCAGCCTTCAGCCTTTTCTACTGCTGGAGGAAAATGGGTATAGACTGTTTTATCACTTGCACACACAGCAGGCGGCACGTGAGGACGATGTTATAACGAGACAAACCCAGAGCGTTCATATTGCAAACAAAACCTGTGGCAACTGCCAGAGGAGGTCAACCCAGTGCACCTCTGCCTACTCTCCTCCTCCGCGGCGCTTCGCCTCTTTTCTCCTTGCCTCCTTCGCTCAACATGCTCCTTTATACTTTCGCTAGCTTGGAGCCTGCACCGATGACCTGTGAGGCAGCAGATGCCTGCTTCAACTCCCTAGTGAACTTCTAGCAGCACGAAAGCACAGAAGGATTTTTAAGGTCATTAGATGAGATGACATCGTTTGTGGCTGCTCGCCGATTTCCACAGAAGTGCCAAACATCCATCACGGAATGGATGAAACCAAGCAAGAGTACCCTTTGAAAACTGTTTTCTATTAAGTTAACGCAAATAAATGCTTTTTATGTCATTCTTCCCCCACTTAAAGTCTACTTCATTTACTATTTTGAAGTACGGTAAGATATTTGGATGCACCTGGTCATGTCGCCAATTATTGTTCTGATTAGACGAACTTCTGATAAGACAAACCAATTTTCATGGTCCCTTCGAGTTCGTCTTAAAGGGAGTCTACTGTATTTCTTCATGCACGCACACTAAAGTTATTCTGTTCAAATGGGTTCTAAGGTTATCATGCTTGGCGACCAACGTTCTGGTGGAAGTTGACCAGGGACGCATTATGAAAACAATGTGTGCCGATAAAGAAAATGAAGGTATGTTCGTTTTCATTCTGTAACCAAAGCAATGCCTACCCTGTAATGGCCACTTCTAGTTGACATGTGCTCTCCCATGCTTCCGAACCTTGCCAGCAAGCTGTCTGGCTGACGCCACACATCGTATACTGTATTACTTCGGAAAATAAAGTTGCTGTTGCAGAGTGATTTGTTTTTTCAGCCCTATCGAGTCAGCGAGGTGCCCTTGCCTAAGCACCACTCGCGACCTAAGGATGCGCATATTCTTTCAAAGTGTTGCGTGCGTCTGAAGTTATCACGCCATATTTGTGGCCGTTGTCCCCAAGTTGTTTAATAGCGTACTCCATGTTAATGGCCCTTCCGGTCAACTTATTTTACAGTTCTTTATTTTGTAAAGCTTGATGGCCGGATAGCAGGCAAACAATGCTTAGAATATTGTACCACGAAAATTTGAGGAACACAAAAGCTAGCAAAGTGTGTTACCTTGGAGCTTTGCTAGTTATATGGATTGGGATATCTACGCTGGTGTGGCACACCTGCGATTGTTGTCGCCCGAGTGATACCCTAATAGATTTCAAGGCTAGACATTGTGGGGATGCGCGACTCTCACGCGTTCTGATATGTTGTTTTCCCGCATGGCTCCCGCCTGCTGTAATCCAGCTTCGCCGCGTGGCCTGGGGCCCGCGGCGGTCGGTGTGGTTGAAGCGCAGTACAAGAGATGGCGCGAGTATTGCGCTGCTAACGCCGCCTCACGGCGGGGTTACTTGGGCGCGGAAGAGAGAAGACGCTTCCTCTTTGGCTGCGGGTTGGCAAGTGGCGCGGACGTCCCGCACATGCACCGATCCCTGCTTCTGCGAGACCGTCTCGCGTGGCCTCCATCCAACGAGCCACCGTTCGCATGACCGTATGCGCGAACGACCAGGCGTTGGTGTCCAGCATGGGGCGAACATATTCGCTCGTTATCCGGTCACGGTGAGTCGGACTTCTAGATTTGTCGCGCTCCCATCGGCATGTTTTGTGGATAGCAACTCGGCTAGCAGGCATTAGTCTATGAAAGGTGCAATAAATGCCCTTGTGATTGTTTGCACTACTCTGTTGTCATTCCTTTGTTCCAAGAGCACGGGTGAGAACCCCACAACATACAATAATAACTTGTTGCATGTACCGACGTATCGACAGTGTTCAGACTTACCTCCTATTTTGATAGTGGGCAGAGCTGTGGCAGAGCCTCTAGGCCCGTCGCCACTCGGTATTGCAGCTGTATAGAGGCTTGAAGCTTAGTAACGAAACACTAAGAAGTTTTCGAATTGCAAGAACTTGTTGAGACCTCTCGGCAAAACTCGAAAACTTGGCACATGTGAACAGCACATTTACGATGCATCCTCCAGCGTGATCCCACATACCAGTATGGCATCAGATGATAGCCGGCGCTGTGATCACAAAATGGTGCCGCCCTCAATAAAATGCTTTGGAGGACAATCGGAGAGAAGATATCAGGACACTTAAAGAGAAGATATCAGCAGCTGACCTGGGGCTTTCTCTGAGCCATGCCATCAATGACAACATTGATAATGGTTGGTCGGTCAGTAGTGGCAAGGGCCTCCAAAAAGGCAGCTCGAAGCTCCTCAGGCGTTGTTACATTGAAGCCCTTGCTACCAAACATGGCAGCCATCTGGTCATAGCGGACACCTGGCTGAAGAGAGTTGGCTGGGAGCCTGCAATGACATGCACAGATAAGGAGCACATCTTAAGTGTGGAGTCTTAATTAAGCAGCATAAACAGATCGCAGATTATATAAATAAAGAGTTACAATGGGGCTAGATGTCACTGTCGCTACAAAGCACCTTATATTATCTGCAGCTGCCTTGTAGAGACAAAGATAATCCTGCTCAGTCAAAGAAATGAGTTACAAGTTAACCCACTCCGACAGCCAGTATACCATACAGCAAATGTTAACAAATAGTACAGTAATAAAATCATTCTTGCAATAAGATCAGAATCGTACGCAAAACTAAATGCAGATAACGTCCCCAAGTTTTATTCTCCCTATGCATTCCTTAATTACAATGCTGATAACTTCACAAAGGCAACAGTTACGCCACTTGCATGTATTACCTAGAAAGGTTGCTTTGGTAAGCAAACGGTGAATTTTTTAAGTGTTGTTTTAAGAACAGAAGAAACACAAGATGCTTCAGTGCAGACTGAACGAGGCTGTTCTTAATGTGCAGCTAACCACAAGACTCCACAGCCAGCACTCACGAGATGCAAGGGTGCATTCCTGACTGCAGGAAAGACTCCCAGGTTTCTCCATCGAAACCATTGTAGATCCCAGAGTTGTTCATAATTATGGCTATTATTGGAAGCTTGTACCTGTAGAAAGGAAAGAAGGAGAGCAAATTGAACCGCAGCACAACCAAAACAAAGTCACGTAATGCAGTAGACTTTTCTCTAAGGCACACTTTGTTGAGTCAGATTCTTGGATAAGCCAAAGATTTTGGAGAACTTTTCTAAATGTTGTGCTTCATTAATGGCTTGGCCAGTTACTATCTATCTCTGACCATAACCATGTGCCGTGTCTACAGCCATGCAAACAACTACAACAATTACAACAATAGTAGTAATAGTGCGAAAATTCATACAAACGGCATAACAGCTGGTCTGACTTACCTAGCGGCAGTCTCCATCTCCATAGCTGAGAAGCCAAAAGCACTGTCTCCCTCAATGCAGACAACCCGCTTCGAAGGCGACTGAGTCTGACACCACAAAGCTGCTGCAACAGCAAAGCCAACACCTATACCCATCGTTCCGAATGTGCCAGCATCCAGCCTGCACATGAGAAACAGAATGTTTGCGATGACAAGATGACAAGAGATGTAGTAATAGGCAAGCTCTCTAAACTTGCTGCGAATATTTACACATTTTCATGAATGGGCATTGAAACGCTTCTTGAACACAGTAAGAAAATGTTACCAATATGTAGACAATGCTGCCATGAACATACAAGCCAAAGATCATTCCACTCTATGCAGCAGCAGGGAAGCTACAATGTCACACAGTGGCGACCACTGTGTGACCTTTCAGTTGATATTCAGTGTTTATGTTGTCTTCATTCATCTTGCGTTCATTCTTTGCATGTTTCATGCATGAATTTCTGTACAATGAAAGGAAGTTGTGAACGACTTATGAATTCTGAAATGAGAAAAAGTAACAACAAAGAACCAGCTTCTAGTGATGTCAGACCTCAGCTGAAACAACACATGAAAAAAGCTTGGCAGGAGCTGAGGAGCCATCGGAGATAGAACCCTAGATGTCAAAGGGTTAATGTGTTATGACAATGATGGTGATGAAGAGGAGAAAAAGATTGCAACCATGAACACAAAAGGTGGATTTGAAGATCTGGTGAAGAGTTTGAAGCAAAATAGGACTGACGTACTGTACTCCTGGGGAATTACTCTCCAACTTGGCAATGCACAACACTGAATCAAAAACAACGCACACTCACCGATGCCGTGGCAAGTAGTTAGGCAGCATTGTCCTTCCAATGTCCATCGTGTTGGCTCCTTCGTTCACAATTACTGCATCCTTTGGCATGAGATCAGCTATCTGCAAAGCAGACAAAAGGCAGCAACAAGTGCCAACAAGCATTATTGATAAGTGTGATAGTTGGGCTCCTTGACCATGAAGGCACCAATTAAGAGCAGTGGTCGGTATCAACTGAAATACACAGAAGGCACTGCAGTTTTCTTCCAAAGCTGCAAACACAACTCACTGAAAGTATACAGGCAGTGTTACATGTACACCGCTACCTCCATATTAACAGCAGGCAGCCACCTTTGAATTAAAGTTTATAATTGTAACTGAGAGTAGAGAGCCTGATAAGGTCATACACACAAAAAACTGGGTCCTCAGCACACATTTTAACTCGAAATTTCGATTTAAGATTGCTGCCTCTTAACCCCTCCCACCGACAGTGACTGCGATTATGGCATGGCTGTGTGACATCAGGAAATGAGGGGCCACCACTGTGTCGTTTGCTATGAAATAGATCGAGACCACATCGGAAGTCTTACTACGCATGCTCTGACACCCAACAGTGCAGCAAGGGCACTGCCGTTGAATTTGACCGCAATTCCTTCACTCGTGAAATAAAAAGCAGCAGCAAACCGCTGAGATGCAAATGCAAAAACAAAACACTCGGCATCTATGGCGTACTTTCAGCCCTTGCCATAACTTCGGCCGTTTGCAGTACACAAAGCCGGACCTTTGCGATAGGTTTGTGTTACCGAAGGAAGCTGTTCCTGGGATTGCCAGTTTACTTTGCCACCACTCAGTGTCGCAAGGTTGCTTTAAAAGGGCCCTGAACCGCTTTTTATCAAAGTGGAGAAAGGCATTTGAAGTTAAAATAGGCTATTTTGGAAATACTTTGCTGCAAAAAGTAGTTCAGTGCATTCAGCAGGAGCGGAGTTATTGGCAATCAAACACGGCTTCCACTGTGCCTCTGTTCCTTCTTCAATGCCTTGCACTGCAAAGGCTACAGCGCAGTGGGACGTGCCCACAAACCTCCGTCTTGTAAATGTCACCGTGGCGTGCAGTTCAAATCTTATTTTGGATGTTAACGTAGACGCCAGAACTTCCGCCTTTGGTGCCTACGATGCGCTAAACATAAGCCAAACTCGGTTGCCCTCAGCGAGCGGCAGTGCGCTTAGCCAGTGGACTCGTGGCAGCACACAGTTGCGGCCGCGGTATCTACGCCATGTAGCCGACCTCAGCTATCGGCCAATAGTAGCTGTCTAAGGGAAATATGAAATAGCGCATTCAATGACAAAATAGTGCGCCTAGAAGAGAGTGACAGGGCCTTCTGTTGAAAAGAGAGCGTTTAAGAGAAAGGTGACTTCGATCCGCTTGCAAGCACCACGCATCGCGCATGCCAGCAAAACTTGGCCGAGATGTTCACAGCAGCGGATGATGTTATTTCACCAAATCGACATAACAAATTCAAATACTAAAAACTTTCTACTCCACAAATTGCCCCCAAATTTTGCAAGCTTTCTGTGTGATGTGTATGGTTTAACATACAATGCATAATTCAAGCTAGAAAATTTGGTGTTATGGCCCCTTCAAGAAGTTAGTACAGTCAACTTCTGTTAATTCGACTTTGACGGGCCCAACGAAATTTATAGGATTATCAGGCAAGTTGATTTAAACAAGATGCAGAAAGAACGCCAAAACACACTGCACTGATTCATTTGGGAGTACTTTCCCCGATTCAAACACGCCCCCTAAAAAATGGCGCATGCATTTTCGATGTGTCCAAAGTAAAAAACTAACATAGAAATGACATTAAAGCTCGTAAAGAAAAGTAGATATCTAACGTGCACCCGATTTTTTAGCAAAAGAAAAATGGGTAAGGATCTCATGTGTCGCACAACGACAGACTGTTTCTTAATGTCAGCTTCGCCGCATGCCATGCAGTAAAACATACAAACGCAGCTTGATTGCACTCGTCGGCAATTTTTGGCTCAATTTTCCTGGACAGAAAAAATAGGGTGCGCGTTAGAACTGAGTAAGCACTGTAATCAGACATTGTGAGCCACGATTATTGCTTAAAAATTTCCTTAGGGCAGGGTGAAAATAGGTGTTTTCGACACGAAATGACATGTGTTCCACGCATTCACTCTTTTAAAAGTTCCGCCGAGACCGACACTGCCCCTAAAGGAGTCACTGGTAACTGGTAAGGTCACTATAAGGGTCAGGCATGTGTGTGTCAACTGGTCAAGGTTAAATTATCTGACGAAGGTCAATTTTAGGATCAAAATAACGAACGTTTGGGCCCACAGAAATGTTTCGACGCTGTCCGGGACCTTCGGCCAGGATTGAATTAAGCAAAAAATTAAATTAACTGAAGTCTAATTAAAAGAAGTCTGTATAGTAGTAACATTTTTTAGAAACAACAATGATGTGCTGCACTACACAATTTTGCTGTACTGACTAAAAAAAAAAAAACTACTCCTGCATTGAAATCCACACACAACTAGTATCACAAAAACAACTGACTGAATATAGTTTATGTATGTTCAGAGCTACGTACAGTAATGGACACCAACTGAACATCAGAGAATCACCAAGGTGTTCTGCAAATGCCTACCTGCTTGTATGCTGTGTGAAAATTCATGGGGATGTCCTTTGATGATGACAGACTCTGGAAGGTACAAGAAGCAGCTACAAATTAAAGTTCACGTTAAGCATTCGTGTTCTTGGTTAATGACAGCTTCTGGAATGCATAATATGGTCTACACTTAATGGGAACACCGTTATTGCACTCAAGCACTATATAGACTTCATATTTTACCCTGAAAGAATGAAATAACATTTTATCAATGCATCATTGTCTAAAGCTCCATACCAGCCACTTATTAGAGAAAAAAGTTGGAGAAGTCCACAAGTTATATTTTGTTCAGTGCTAATTAGCTGTTCCCTTTAGCAGTTGACATACTGTTCAAGAATCTGGTTAAAAATAGAATTTCTTATTTTCCACTCAGTGAAAGCTCCACATGGAATGGCAAAAGTCAATACAGTCAAATCCAGCTATATCGAACTCACAAAAAAATGCCTATCAGTTCGACATACAGTATAATGAGATATAAGCCTGCTAAAGATTTGGATGTCATAAAAGCACATACCACATATAAAATCACTTTATTGATGAAACTAGCTTAGTTTCCCATGAAATAGTCCTGTATTTCCTTCTGCTTGAGCAATTTCACTGCCTGTGACGCACGCACTTCTCCACATTGTCTAAGGAGTTGGAGCACCTGAGGCCGCAACTTTCTGCATTTATGCAGAAGCACCAGACTAGTGTGAGTGCACCAATCACCTCGGAGGATGTGGGCAAAGGACCGTCGTTGCTTTTCTCATTGTGCCCACTTTCACTTGTGCTCGGTACGATGTCGGCAATCTAGTCTTCGTTTTCGGGCTCTCCCATGGTCGCGACACCGTCATCTGCACTCACAAACTCGTTAACTGTTGATTCGTCAACAGCTTCCGGAAATTCTGACAGCTCACTCAAAACTTGGGCAACACCGACAACGGCTTCATCGCATTCATCAGAATTTACAGTCATCACCGAGCATGCGGAGGCTGGCACGTCTGAAGCAATTTCGGATGAACCACTTGAACACGGCCGTGCATATACGTCGGGCGCCACGGGCACTGGGTCACGTGTTTGGCCACTTTAGCCTTAATCTCCCCTTATTCTTCAAGATTGTGCTGAGTGTGCTCCTCGGAATTTTGCACGCTGCAGGGACATCCGACTTCTTACCACGTTTGACCCAATTTATGATTTCGAGCTTCACGACAAAAGGCGAATTCTGCTGCTTCATCACGGCAACACTGCAGGAGAAGGCCCACAAGGCGCAAACACAATGAACCAGAAAAGCAGCGAGACAACTCGCTCTTGTGCCATCTTGCATGACGAAGGCACAGGAGCCCCTGATTGGCTGTCTGAGCAAGCTCTGTGGGTGGGCCAGGATCATTTTATGCAGAGGGGTGGCGACGGCTCGCCCAAGGCAGTGCGGTCACTGTAGGGAGAGCGGATGGATGGAGCCGTGCTGCCGGGCTTCCCCACCACCGCGAGGGAAAGCCAACTTCTGGGGGCACTTTTCCGCTGCTTGACGTTCGATATATCGGAAGTCACTGCTATTTTTGTTCGATGTAAGCTTAATTTTTGCTATATCTTGTGACGTAGCAGTTGTCACTACGTTTATTCCGAGTCGCAGATGCGGCGAACCGATCACGCCCACAGCACGGATCACACTCGAGAGCCAGCCCCACAAGCGATGATGAAGAAGAACCCCATATGAACCCCACATGATGATGATCATGTACAGATGACAAATAATAGCTTATAAATGGCCACACTAATGTCCCCTCGCGCGAGAGCGGCCATCCTGGCCGCAATTCAAAGGGGCGGCGAACGCCTCGTGAAAGGCTTAATACGGGAAACGTGGACAGCCTCAGCGGCGCGGCAGCGGCGGTCATTTGGAAAAATAACTGGTACCACGTGATAGTTAACCGGAGAAGTCTGCTCCAAGACTTTGTAGTGGCCGATGAACCGAAGTTGAAACTTGTCACACAAGCCAGGAGTACGAACTGGTGTCCGGAGTAGCACTTAGTCGCCAGGGCGGAAGCACACGACGTCCTGTTGCCGTGCTTCGGTGTTGATGCGGGCGAGCTGGCGACAACGCAGAATGCGGGACACATATTCTTCACAGGAGGATGGACATTGATTGACAGTTGGCGCGAAGAAAGAGACGTCAAGACAGGAACTGGGCGAACGACCATAGACAAGGTAGAATGGCGAGTAACCGGTCGTGCGTTGAACGGCGGTATTATACACAAAAGTCACGAATGGCAAAATTGCGTCCCAGTTTCTGTGATCCGGTTCGATGTACATGGCTAGCATGTCTGACAGCATGCGATGAAATCGCTCTGTGAGGCCGTTAGTTTGTGGATGGTAACTGGAGGTAGTCTTGTGGGTGGTTCTGGAGGCTCTGAGTACTTCGTCGACTAGTTGTGAGAGGAATGCTTTTCCACGGTCACTCAGGAGGACGCGAGGAACACCGTGGCGCAGTATTAAGGATTGAAGTATGAATGCAGCAACTTCAGAGGCTGAGGCGGAACTCACACAAGTTGTTTCGGCGTAGCATGTCAAGTGATCAACGGCTGTCACAATCCATCGTTTACCGGTGAGAGTCACAGGAAGAGGACCATACAGGTCAATGCCAATGATTTCAAATGGTTGCGACGGACAAGGAACCGGTTGCAGTTGTCCGCTTGGAGCTGATGTAGGAAGCTTTTGACGCTGACATAGGGCGCAGGAAGCGACATACCTCGCTACACTGGCGGACAATCCAGGCCAGTAGAAGCGACCTTTGATGCGGTCATAGGTTTTCTGGAAACCAAGGTGACCAGCAGTCATGTCGTCGTGAGAAGCCTGCAGAACATGAGCATGTAGATAGCATGGCAGGACAGGAACCCAGCGTTGACCGTCAGGGTGATAGACATGACGGTACAGGACGCGGTTGTCAATCTTAAATTGCGTCAGCTGTCGGCGAAGGCGGGCGTTAGGCGGGCGCAAAGCTCCTTGAAGGTGGTCTATGATGCGCCGACAGTAAGAGTCCGCAAATTGATGAGATTGGAAGAATCTGTTGTCGTGTTTAGGCATCTCGTCTACAGTGGCCAACAAGAAAGCATGTGAAGAGGGGTCGTGCGAAAGCTTGTCACGGATGGTAGTTGGAGGTTCATTGCATCGTGTTGTAGGAAGCGGACAGCGAGAAAGCGCGTCTGCATCCTGGTGTTTTTTTCCGCACTTGTAGGTAATAGTAAAGTCGTATTCTTGTAGATGAAGAATCCACCGACCAAGCCGTCCAGACAAGTTCTTCAGTGTTGAAAGCTAGCATAATGCATGGTGGTCTGTAACGATGGTGAAATGGCGGCCGTGAAGATAAGGTCGAAACTTATGTACAGACCAAACGATAGCTAGGCATTCCTGCTCCGTGATGGTGTAATTCTTTTCGGCGTTTGTCAGAACGCGACTTGCGTATGCGACGACCCTCTCCCTTAAAGTGTCGTCTCGCTGTAGGAGAATGCCACCAATGCCGTGACCACTAGCATCCGTATGCAGGAGGGTAGGAGCAGCTTCATCAAAATGGCGTAGTACTGGTTCAGATGTGAGAGCGCGCTTCAGATGGGCAAACGCAGATTCACATTCGGGAGACCACACAAAGGGAACATTAGAACCCAGTAATTTGTGCAGAGGTGACGCTATTGAGGCGAAGCCTCGTATGAATCGGCGAAAATAGGAGGCGGGGCCTAGGAAACTGCGCAAATCTTTGGTCTTTTTGGGACGAGGGAAGTGCTGAACTGCCGAAACCTTGTCAGGATTAGGACGAATGCCATCTTTGCTCACAATGTGACCTAGTACCTTGATCGTCTTGCTCGCAAAATGGTATTTCTTGGTGTTTAGCTGAAGTCCAGCGTTGGCAAGGCATGTGAGAACTTCATCCAGACGTTGCAGGTGCTGAGAGAAGGTTGACGAGAAAACATCAATATCGTCCAGATAGCACAGGCAAGTCTTCCACTTCAGGCCACGAAGAACGGTGTCAATCATGTGCTCGAACGTTGCGGGTGCATTGCAGAGGCCAAATGGCATGACATTAAACTCGTGGAGCCCATCTGGTGTTGAAAACGCTGTTTTCTCTTTATCGTCCTCATGCATAGGTATCTGCCAGTAGCCGGAACACAGATCGATGCTGGAGAAGTACTCAGCACCCTGCAGGGAATCCAAGGCATCGTCTATTCGCGGCATAGGGTATACATCCTTGCGTGTGATCTTGTTAAGTGCTCGGTAGTCGACACAAAATCGAACAGAGCCGTCTTTTTGCGAACCAAAACAACGGGGGAAGACCAAGGGCTAGCAGAAGGGCGTATTATATTCCGTTGGAGCATGTCGGTGACATTCTCGTCAATGACTTTCCTCTCGGCTAGCGATACGCGATACGGTCTACGGCGCATGATGGATGTACCATCTGTCTCTATCCGATGCGTCGTAATCGAAGTCTTTCCCAACGAAGCTGAATGCGCGTCAAACGAAGCTTCATGTATTTGGAGCAAAGCAAGCAATTGTTGTGACTGCGAAGGTGTCAGGTCGGAACTGATGGCAGCTGCAAGAGCTGAAGGAGATGCGGCCCGTCCAGTACAAGGAACTTCAGAGGAAGCTGGTTTAAAGGAAACAACAGATTTAGACTCCGATTCGGTGGCGGAAGCCAATGTAGTGCCTTTAGGGATGAGAATTTTTTCGGATGTCGGGTTTGTAGCGTAGAGAAGTGTAGAGCCATGATCAAACCTAACCAGCCCTGATGCAAAGGCAATCCCTCTTGCGAGACAGCGTGCAGATGGTAATACGAGCACGTCAACGCAGTCAATCACATCAGACGTGATAGTCACAATGCTTTGATGGCGAGGAGGTAGCGCGGTATCTTCTGCAACAAGAAAGTGAAGTCGTGCGTCATCTGC
Organism: Dermacentor andersoni; assembly: GCF_023375885.2. Classification (NCBI taxonomy): domain Eukaryota; kingdom Metazoa; phylum Arthropoda; class Arachnida; order Ixodida; family Ixodidae; genus Dermacentor; species Dermacentor andersoni. The sequence continues at coordinate 87,244,030 of NC_092815.1, forward strand.
ATGAAGTGAATAGGTCGTGTCGGTCATGTGGAGAACGCGTTGCCCACAGCAAATGGAGGCGGAGGCCGTAGAAAGAAAATCTCATCCCAATATGAGCTGCTGGGCACACGAACTTAGCACTGCAAATTGTACGTAATGCAGAAGTCCATCGATGGAAATACGAGCTGTGCACATGGCGATAGGTCGAATGGCAGCCCCTTGAGCAGCGAGTAGCGTAGGTCCATCATAGGGGGTCGTAACTTTCCGAAGTCGCGAACAGAATTCACAGCGAATGACTGAAGCACTAGCACCAGTGTCTATTAAAGCTTCTACTTGTACACCTTCTATTACAACCAATATCACATTGCATGGACACGATGGAGGAATTTCTGTCCTGTAGCTCGATGCGGCCTTTCCTCCAAAAGCTGCATAATTTAGTTTTACGGACGACGTTCGCCGAATTGAGAAGCAGGTCTCAGTGGGGACGTAGAGCAGCGAAGGGGTGACGGCGAGCGGCGTCTCACAGGACGGTACGTCTGAGCCGTCTCGGATGCTATAGTAGGCGATGGAGAGCGTCCGCGCGGTGGACCTTAAGGACGGCGTTGGTCACAATATACTCACTGTAGCTATACCGTGTTCAGAAATTGTTTAATATATCGAATAACTCGATGTAAATGGGTTCGATATAGTCGGGTTCGACTGCATAACATTAAGCTGTTTCGTTAAGAGGTCAGGCTTTTAGAAAACCAAGAAATTATATGCCATTTAAGCAGCAAAAAGGAAAGGACATATGACATCAAACAACAGACCCAATACACTGATAGTTGCTGGAGAACAAACGGGAAAAAAAAGAAAAGCCTGTCATAAAAAGAGAGAGAGAGAGAAAGCAAAGGTGTGCAGACAGATGAGTTCATTTGTTGATTGGATATGGTATAGTACAGTTGAGAGTATGACAGAATACTGTCTGGCCAGGTAAAGTCATTGTTAGGAAAGAAGCAAGTCACTGACAATAGAAAGACAGACAGACAGACAAAGAACTTTAATTACAAGATCCTGAGAAGCTTTGCCCTAGGGCAGAGCTGCGGGCCGCTCCCAAATAGTCAAAACAAAATGACGTTTCGAGATCTGTGCAGACCTAGAACCGTCATTTTGTTTTGACTGTGGTCAGTGACCACTTTTGAACAAGAGACTAAGCTAACGACAAGCAGACAAGACTAATTATGGTGTTTTATAATCCAGAGACAAGTGTTTTCATTTAAAGCCCACAAATAACAAGTCACTACTTTTTTATCTCACCTCAACAGTTTTCGCATTGGCAGCAACTTTGCCACGCAGTGCCTGCCACCAGGCTGTATCAGCAGGGTACTGCCAGGGGTCCTTGGCATGCTCGGCATTCAACTGGGCAAGCAAGAACTTTTTTAAAATCAATGCTTTTACTGCTTATTGGCATGAAAATGGCTCTGGGGCCACATCCCCATGACAGCTAAGTGGAGACATCAGTGTCACATTGAATCAGGGTAGCCAAGCAGTGCTGCTAGATCAGGCTGCTAATATCATTCAGAATATCAGTCATCATCGTTTACTATTAATTAGTGCCATTGAGCACTGTGAATGTTAGCTCTTCATGAAATCCCTGAACATTTTTATGCTCTAGAGCTGAAGCCTATATACAGCCACCTGATCTTAAATGAAGTTTCATGATGAGATAATGGATGGCATTAAAACAACCACTGTTGGTCCTGTGCACTCTTTCATATGGTTTTCATGCTTTAGATTCTCAAGCTTGTCAAAAATTTTTGTTCATTAATAAAGCAACCTTAATTTTACTACGTAAGCATATATAGTTAAAAATGGCATCAAAAGAAATGACACTTCACTAGAGCCCACTGTTCTGCAGCTTAAGTAACTTTCACTGTACCTGCAGGTGGCGTCACAAGTGCACTGTTTAGAAAGAAGGCAAGAACAGTCATGCAATGCAGACCAGTGACTTGGAACTGGAAAGTTCAGTGCAGTGCAGAAGAAGCAGATGAGATGAAGACAGACAGTGTGCAAGTGAAACCTCAACCCTCACACAGTTTTTGCAGGCTTGTATCATATGGTTGCTAGCTTGCCAGTTTTCATGCTACATTCTATAGAGTAAGCTTGAGTATCAAAGCTAAGAGTAATGAAAAGTTAACAGCTTTTGCAGGCTTGTATTATATGGTTACTAGCTTACGAGTTTCCATGCCACATTCTATACAGTAAGCTTGAGTATTAAAGCTAAGAGTAATGAAAAGTTAAGATAAACTAAAAGAAAATCTCCAAGCACACCAGGAAGTCTACCATGCTCTTTGGCACAGAAAAATAGTTATCCAGATGAGTTGAGTGTCACAATGAAAAAAAAGTGATAACAACAGACTGGGATGGGAAGAAATGGATGATATGAATGCTCATGTCAGTCATCTCATTTCGTCCCTATCCCATCTGTTCATGCTTTTATTGCTATGGAACTTCACCTAGATGAAAGCATGCCGATTGCCCAAGATGCATGTTAGGATAGGAAGGTACAGACCAAAGCCCGGAACCAACCACACCAGTCAAATGCAGCAGGGCAGCTGGCTTCTTTGGTCAGCAGACACTTACCCTGGATATCTAAGAAAGAGCAACAGACGAAAGCCATGAAGTCTTTACCCTTCACTGAGTTAGTTTGATTGATAGTTTAGATAAAAGCATCTGAAAAGCACCCAAGCAAGGTCTAGCAAGAACTAAAACCAACCACGTGCAAGGTATCAACAAAGAGCAGCGACTCACATGACAGGCACGATCATGGCCAAATATGACATGTTACATATGATGTATATATTGGACCATTTCACAGGTAAAAATGACATGACAATGGAGAAAAGAAGATGAAAACAAGGACATACTAATCCTACTCTCATGCCAAAACCAAAGGCAAGGGCACAAATGTGTTAGAGTACTGCACGCTTTCACTCATGGCTATCCAGCTAATAGAACTAGACAAAACAGTTATTAGTGCAGGGTTGAAAGTCAGGTATAAGAGTGCAAAGCTGCATATTACTAACTGTGAATGAAGCTGTTGACTCCTGTGCACCACACACTTACTGTAAAGGCAGTGAAATATAGATTAAAAGAAACCTGTTCTGCCACTGCTCCCACATCGCCTGACAATGCAACAGCTGCGGGAATGCTGCTGTGCAGCTCCTCCTGAAGAAGTTCAACCTGCAAGATAACAACAGTACGCCAGTCAGAAAAAGCCACTTGGAAAGGAGCAGTTCATCCATTAGCTTCAATAATAAATGTTATGTGCTGGTTTCCAATCCTTTTTGTACAACAGAATATGATTAGAGATTTAATGAATTTCTCAGAACCTTCCTGAAAGTGTGGTATGCAGGCAGCTATGTTTCCAATGCAAGTGTTCAGGCAGCTTGCTATTGAAAAAAAATTACACACAATGTGACTAACATTGACAAGCGCCACCACCTAGCGTCAAAAACTGCAACCAGAAGCAAACTGAAATTTAAGATTATTATAAAGGAGGTTTATTACACAACGGACCGATGACGGGGAAAGCGCTTCACCAAGCACAGTCTCTAAGCTCGAGCATCTGCAGCACGCGATGCTTTTGGCAATTCTGCTGCCTACCTCCATGTGTTCTTCTTCATTACAATAGCCCCACCGGGAAAAAGAGACATGCTGGCGACTTAGTCTGAAGATGAGGCCACAGAATCATGATAGGACTTCAGCCGCTGGACGTGGATGACTGCGCGGTTACGACGGCACACGTCAGACGGCGATATGAGTGGCTTTATGACGTAGTTGACGGGAGAAGTTTGCTGCAGAACGCGGTATGGTCCATCGTATTTAGGAAGAAGCTTTGAAGCGAGTCCTGGTGTGCGGGTCGGTATGAACAACCGAACAAGGGTTCCAGGTAGAAAAATTGGAGTCAAGTTGCGAGCATTGTGTTTTGATTTTTGGTGATTCTGATCGTCCGAAGTGAAGTGGCGGGCCAACAGACGACATCCTTCAGTGTGTCTTGCGGCTTCCAAGATTGGCAGGCATACTGATGAGTCTGGGTGTTAGGGCAGAAAGGTATCGACAGTATGAGAAGGATGACGGCCATAAGGAAGACAGAAGGGGGAGAAACCGGTAGTGGCTTGTGTAGCGGTATTGTAGGCGTAGATGACGAACGGAAGAACTAGGTCCCAATTGGAGTGGTCGGATGCAATGTACATAGAGAGCATGTCACCAAGGGTGCGATTAAAGTGTTCCGTGGCACCACTGGTTTGCGGGTGATAGGCGGTGCATGTGCGATGAACAATAGCGCATTCAGCAAGTGATGTTTCAACGACTTCTGACAGGAAGGCGCAGCCTCGGTCGCTGAGGAGTTCACAAGGGCCTCCATGACAAAGCACAAGACGGCGCAGTATAAAAGTGGTGATTTCCTGCGCTGTAGCAGCTGGGAGGGCAGCAGTCTCTACATAGCACGTTAAGCGGTAGATGGCAACTGTAATCCACCGGTTGTTGGACGTAGACACAGGAATTGGACCATATAAATAGACACCGACACAATCAAAAGGTTGAGATGGGCATGGCAGGGGCTGGAGTTTTTTTTTTTTTTTTTTTTTTTTTAATGTGGGGTTTTACGTGCCAAAACCACTTTCTGATTATGAGGCACGCCGTAGTGGAGGACTCCGGAAATTTCGACCACCTGGGGTTCTTTAACGTGCACCTAAATCTAAGCACACAGGTGTTTTCGCATTTCGCCCCCATCGAAATGCGGCCGCCCTGGCCGGGATTCGATCCCGCGACCTCGTGCTCAGCAGCCCAACACCATAGCCACTGAGCAACCACGGCGGGTGGTGCGGCAGAGATTTCCATTGCTGACACTCCTGGCAAGAGAGGACGAAGTTCCGAACGAAGGTTTACATCCCTCGCCAGTAGTAGAGGTGCCAAAGTCACTCATACGTCTTGAAAACGCCAGCGTGGCCACACAGGGGGTCCGCATGGAAATAGGAACATATCTCTGACCTCGAGGCTCCCGGAATGACGAGCAACCACGTACGTCCCTCTGGTGCATAGTTGCGTCGGTAAAGGAGCTGATCACGGATCGCAAAATGAGGAACTTGGCGCTGAAGTGTTTGAGAGGCTGGAACTGTGGAGGAATCCGAGAGAAGGTCGAAAAGGGATGCAATCCAGAGGTCATTGTGTTGTTTGGCAGCAATAGCGTCAAAGTCAAGGGACGAGAATGTGCTCTCACAGGGGGACTCACAAATGGCTTCTAGCAAGAGTGGAGAGTGGGAAAGAGCGTCAGCGTCGGAATGCTTCTGCCTGGAACGATACACCACACATATGTTGTACTCCTAGATTCGCAGGGCCCAGGGAGCGAGGCAGACAGATCGGTCTTTTATATTCGAAAGCCAACACAGCGCATGGTGGTCAGTCACTACGTCAGAAGGGCAGCCATATACATAAGGGCGAAACTTGCCATGCATCCAGACGATGGCAAAGCACTCTTTTTCCGTGACGCTGTAATTGCCCTCCGCCATGGTCAACGGGTGGCTCGCATAAGCCGCGACGTATTCTGCCTGACCAGGATGATGCTGTGCGAGAACAGCACCTAGGCCTACACCATTCGTGTCGGTGACTTCAGTAGGAGCTTGAGGGTCAAAGTGGCGAAGAATAGGTGGCATCGTGAGAAGGCGGCGCAAGGTGGTGAACGCATGGTCGCAGGCAGGGGACTACGGTGAGAGGTCTATGGAGCAACAAAGCGCCGAAAATAAGAGCATAAGCCGACGAAACTGTGAAGTTCTTTCACTATAGTGGGCTTAGGAAACGCAGAGACGGCCTGCGAATTCTCGGGATCTGGAAGAATGCCATCCTTGGACCCAATGCGGCCGAGGATCGTCAACTTGCAAGCAGCAAAGCGACATTTCTTCAGATTAAGCTGACACTGACGTTGGTTAAGGAACTCAGCATATGCTGAAGGCGGCGCAGGTGTGTTGCGAATGTGGCCATTGTAATAAAGAAGAACGCATGGACGTAAGCAGCAGGATTGCCAACAGCATCTGCGGCACGCAATGCTGTTGGCGATCCTGCTGCCTACGTCCATGCATTCTTCTTCATTACAATATTTATACTGTTCGCACATTGCAATATTGTTACGGCACAACCAAGAGTGGCGCCAGTGAGAACAAAACTATTTGATGTGTAGAGGTGGAATCAGTCTCGACAGCCACCTTGTTTATGCATCGTTGCCTCTCTTGTAAATATTGCAAATACGTACATCTTTATATGTGACTTCTGCAACGTAACAATTTGGTGGAGGTGCTGGGTATCCACGAGAAACAACAACGGAGCACCGCAGTGGTCGTCACCTTGGACTGTACAACATGATGGATGAAATAGGACCTGACATAGCGCGGCCCACATCAACGCCTACAACCCTGACGGTTGTGCTGGCTCAGCTGCGGGATCCAGGAACGTTCTGCGGCACTGACCACCTTGATGGGGAAGACTGAATCGCCACGTATGAGCATATAAGTGCTGACAACAAATGGGATCTGACGATTATGTTGGCTAACTTGGTCGTCTACCTACAAGGCAAAGACGTGGTATGACAACCATGAAGAAAAGCTTAATGACTGGGACACACGCAAACAGAAGCTGAGGGACTTGTTCGGCCATCCCACTGGGTAGAAGAGCACTGCTAAGAAAGAACTAGCGACCCACGCCCAGACTTTGACCGAATCATGCATCTCTTACATCCAGGACATGCTGGCTCTGTGCCATAAGGCCAACAGTGATACGGCCGAGTCAGACAAGGCCGGGCATGTACTGAATGGGATTGCTGATGATGCTTTTACCCTGCTCATGTGCAAAAATTATGAAATAGTACAGGACACCATAAAGGAGTGTAACACTTTGAGCAGACCAAGTGCTGCTGCATTGCAACGCTGTTCACACGTCTGCCAAACACAGCTGCGACATCCTCTTGCAATGACAGGCTAGGAGTGCAGCGACCATTGTCATCAGATGACCTGACACGGATAGTGTGAGGAGAACCTGAGGCCATGGCTCCTGCAGCCCTTATTCCCCCCCCTCCCCCCCCCGAGCCAAACAACTTGCCTACAGCACCATTTGAGCAGTCAATAGCCCGCGATGAACATGCTAATCTTGGAGTTCATTCTGTATGTGCTGTTGCTGCTTTACAGCTGTCTCAAGTTCCAGGTCCGTCGACTGGTTCGTGGTATCGTGCACGCTACCAAAATCCAGCCGAGTGGCAAACCGCAGACGATCGGCCAATCTGTTTTGCCTGCCGGCTTATTGGTCACATTGCTCGCCATTGTAACAACCGTACTGTCTCCTTCCCTCTGTGACCGCCATTCACAAGTTAATATTGCCCCAAATAGAGCGAGCGTTGTTACCAGCCTCTATTGGCAGCGCAAAAGCCAAACAATAACGCTCGTGCTCCTTGGAACAGTCCCTCGTCATCATTCCAATATCACCAGTCCCGTTCACCACCCGCTTGTCGACCAACGTCCCTATTGCTGCAGGCTCGTGGCCCACTATCCCCGATGCAGCCCCAATGCCAGTCTCCGGAAAACTAAGTGATGCAGCTACCGGAGGTGACACTGCATTGACAACTCGACCGCAAAACCCTCGGATCGCTTTGCCGACCAAACAGAACTTGATGGACATTTTAGTCGATGGCGTCAGTGTCCCAGCACTCAATGACACTGGTGCGCACGTATCTGTGATGAGTGCCCAATTGCGCCGACGCCTGAACAAAGTTCTCACACCTGCTGCATCACGCACCCTCTGCGTCACCGACGAAGGAACACCTACCGTGCTTGGTATGAGCGCCGCTCGCATTGGTATGCGGGGCACCTAACAACTGTTTTGTTCGCCATTTTGGAACAATGCCCTTATGATGTTATACTTGGCTTAGACTTTTTATTGTCCCATTCAGCCCTCTTTGATTGCGCGTCTAGTGTCATTCAGCTTGAACTGTACTACGGCTGCTATAGTCCACCAGTTACACAACCACGGTTATGCTCTCCGGAAGACATCCGCCTGTTGCCTCAGGCCACTACGTACGTCACTCTACTGTCGTTCCCATCTATTCTTGACAGTGCCTATGTACTATGTCCCACCACTGACATACTGCTACTGTTACAGGCAATCATACTTCGCTCCCTCTCTTTAATTTTAACTGCTCGACTCAAATTCTTCCCAGAGGCATGTGCTTGGGTGACATCTTGCCTGTGAACGATTGTGAGATATTAGCTTTTGATGCCGAAATTCCGTTACCCTCTACAGGAATTTCCGATACATCAACTCTCACAGACAAACTTAGCAAGACGATTGCACCTGATCTTCCAGCACAAGCTGCTGACCTCCGCTGTATCTTGGAAACTTACCGCGTCACTTTTTACCTTGACGGCCGTTAGGCCAGACATCAGCGGTCACCAATCGTATTTACACCGAAGACACCAATCCAATATGCCACCGGCCATACCGTGTTTCACATGCTGAACGTCAAGTGATACGACGAGAAGTCGATAAGATGTTGACTAAAGGCATTATCTAGCCATCTCGCAGTCTGTGGGAGTTCCTGTTGTCCTTGTCAAAAAGGATGGCAGTTTGCGCTTTTGTGTCAATTACAGATACCTCAACAAAATCACACGGAAGGATTTCTACCCCTTGCCGCATATTGATGATGCCTTGGCCAGCTTGCATGGAGCCATGTACTTTTCTTCGATTGACCTCCTATCAGGCTATCGGCAAATCTCAGTAGATGACATGGACCATGAGAAAACTGCCTTTGTAACACCTGATGGCCTCTACCAATTCAAGGTTATGCCATTCGGACTTTGTAATGCCCTGGCAACTTTTGAAAAAATGATGGACTCTTTACTTCGTGGCTATATATGGTCCACATGTCTGTGTTATCTAGACGATGTCATAGTCTTCTTACCAACTTTCACGAGTCATCTAATACGTCTACCGGCTATTGCTGTTTTCCAACACACCGGCCTGCAATTGAACTGATCCAAGTGCCACTTTGGAGGTCGTCAATTACTGTTTTTGGCCATCTCATCAGTGCCGCTGGCGCTCAACCCCACCCTGACAAGATTCGCGCTGTCCAGAACTTTCCTGTTCCATCTTCCACCGCAGACGTAAAAAGCTTTGTTGGGCTATGCTCGTATTCCCGTCATTTCATCAAGAATTTCGCCGAAACTGCTCGCCCACTCACCGACTTACTTAAGAAGGGCATTGCTTTCACATGGGGCCTTGCTCAAACCAAAGTCTTCTCCGCCCTTGTACGCTTGCTCATGGCTCCCCCATTGCTGGCTCATCACGATCCATCTGCCGCCATTGAACTTCACACGGATGCCAGTGGACTTGGAATTGAGGCTGTACTTGTTCAATGGCAACATAACACAGATCGATTAATTGCATACGTCAGCCACCTCCTGTCACCTACCAAGAGGGGTTTTTCAATTATCAAACGGGAGTGCCTGGCATTAGTTAGGACAATTGCCCAATTCCACCCCTACTTGTACAGCCAGACATTTTCCATGGTTAACGATCACCACACCTTGTGCTGGCCCACCCTACTTAAAGACCCCACTGGACAATTAGGTAGACTGGCGCAACGGCTCCAGGAATATTAATTTGCTGTTTTATCCAAGTCAGGCCGTTTGCACAAGGATGCCGACTGCCTCACCCGTCATCCTGTCAACCGCCCTGAATATGATGCGCATGACACTGACTCTTGCATCCTGGTCATTTCTGATCTGCATGACATCTACACTGAACAACAGTGTGATGACTCCTTACGTCTTCTCATTGATCGTCTCAATTGTGGACATTCGGAGCCCGCGCTGCGCATGTTAGTGCTTCGCGACGACATTCTATACCGTCGCAGCTTACGCCCTGAAGGACCAGAGATTTTACTCATTGTACCACGGCATCTCCGGACATCAGTTCTTGAGCAGTTGCATGATGCCCCTACTGCAGGCCACCTCAGCATTTCGCGTACTTACAACCGCGTACGGCACCACTTCTACTGACCAGGCTTGTACCACTCTGTGAACCGCTACGTTGCAGCCTGTGCGCTCTGTCAGCACGGCAAAAAACCTGCTGTGCTGGCTGCTGGACGCCTCCACTCCATCGATGTGCCCTCAGAACCATCCTTTCATGTCGGTCTCGATATTCTCGGTCCTCTTCTGATGGCAATAGGTGGGTCACTGTCGTGACGGATTACGCACAAGCTTTGCAACTGAGGTGGCAGATTTCCTTTTACATGAAGTCATCCTCCATCACGGGGCACCCAGGCATCTTCTCACTGATCGCGGCCGCACCTTCTTGTCCTGAGTAGTTGAAGACCTACGTTGCTCCTGTTCTGCTGAGCACAAGCTTTCCATCGCCTACCATCCACAGACAAACAGACTGACGGAGTGGCTCAATCGCACGTTGACAGAAATGCTGTCTATGTATGTTTCTGACGACCACAGATTGGGACAGCATGTTACCCTTCGTGACCTTCACCTGTAATTCGTCCCATCACAAGACTGCTTGCTTTTCACCCTTTCGCTTTCTGTTCGGCCACCACCCTTCTTTGCCATTTGACATACTGCTTCCTTCCTTGACAAACACTCCAACTGAATACACTCAACATGTCTTCGCCTGGACTTGCACGGCATGCCATATTGCTGGCTCCCAGCTCACTGAGTCTCAGGACATGCAGAAGATCTGGTACGACAGCCGACATTGAGACGTTCGGTTTCCTCCTGGCTCCGTTGTTCTCCTATGGACAAGATGTCGCCGCATTGGCTTCTCTGAAAAGCTGCTGCCGTGCCACACAAGGCCCTACACGATATTGCGTCAGCTTGGCGATGTGAACTATGACATCACTCCGCTGGACTTGCGTGTCCCCATGGACATTGTGCATGTGTCCCGACTGAAGCCTTACTTTGCCATGAGTTAACCTCCTTTATAGTTAGTGCAGAGATGGTGCCTTTACAAGCGGGGGTTATGTTCCAGCACAACCAAGAGTGGCGCCAGTCAGAAGAAGACGATTTGATGTGTAGAGGTGGAATGGGTCTCAACAGCCATCTTGTTTATGCATCGTTGTCTCTCTTGTAAATATTGTAACTACATCTTTATATGTGACTTCTGCAACGTAACAATATGCTTCCTCGTGACGGTACTTGTCATTGGCTATATTGGTAAAAATTTCGGTGACGACTTTACCTGCCAAAGGTAGGGAAAGGACATCAAATAGCAGTGCATAAAGCATGCTGCCACCAATGTAAACTCGCAACAACACACTGTCTGGCCAGTTGGTTCATGAACTCTTAGCATGGGTGCTACCTTAGGAGTAACTCTTAGCACATAACTGGGCAAAGAGAGAGAGACAGACGTTGAGTTGAGAGTGATATGAGGAGGAACGCTGGTGTCATTTTTAAAAAGCAATTTTGCTAGTAGTCTGTGGATTCCAATCTGACATGTTAATATGTAAAAAGTGGCCTTCCCGTTGAACAGAGTCTCAGTGAATAATTTTATGCGAGGCACGTGTGCCTAGCCAATATGGCCTCTTGAAAGCAATTATAACATTTTCTTTCATACTGCTCAACAGGAGAGAGAGAGAGAGTTTAATGATATGAAATGCAGAGAGGTCGGCCTGAAGTACATTCCTCTAGGGCGAAAGGTAAGAGGGAAAGAAAGTGCGAAGAAAAAGGCACATGATCAGTGACGATGATCAGCGACTATGTTGAGGCAAGATGTAAAGCACATAGTAAGCAATTTGGACTACTTAAAGCCTACAGTCCAGGTCCATGCTTTCTAAAAAGTCAAGTAAGGCCTGGGTGGCCTTAAAACTCTATTCAACATCTGGCCGAAGGCCTAAAACATTGCCCTCCGACAGCGGCAGGCTGCCGAGACGCGTAAGGACATTGTTCAACATTTTACGCTCTTCCTCGTACCGACGCCAGTCACACAGCACATGACCTATAGTCTCATTCACATACTAACATGCTTAAGGGGATACATACAAGGAAACTGAATCGTCATTTAAAGATTGTCGTGTTGAACAACAATGACAACACAGTGGGCGATAAGAAAACCTTTTCATTGTTGACGACACATTGCACACAGTTATGGACCTCATCCCTCAATGAAGGCAAGTACTGCATCACTAAACTTGAACGAAAGAAAAAAAGGCGATCCCGCTACAGTGTCTAGATATATAGAAATGAACTAGTGCCCTTGCCTGGATTATTTTGACACCTGGGCTGAAACGTGGAGGCCGTCCAAAATGCAACATCCAGTTGAGTCGTGCTCCCAGCAACAAAATGACATCAGCTTCTTGCAGAGCCCTGTATAAGCACACAATGTGTTTCTCAACACATTCACCAGACTTACAGCCCTGCACGCTACCTCAGGTATTTCTGCCATTTCAGAGAAGCCATCAATGCAACATCTCTAATTCTCAACAAAGCTCAATACTATGTGGTCCTAGCGAAAGCACACTATGCACACATTAGCCAGAGCATGGCTTCTTGGAGCTGATAAGCTTGAACTTGCAGAGGATGTCCACATGTTACTGCATGTAGCTGCAGAAGCAGCGCCTTTGTATGAGGTGTGTTTCGATAACACAACCGTAAATTAGTGGCATGGAGAGCAGCTCACTTGGATCTTGCTGGAGATATGCACTGTGGGTGGTCGTCTGGCAAAACACCCTTTCCCATTGGCGTAGGCAGGTATGGCAGGCCCGTGCATTCCACAAGTTCGCGCACATTCTTCTCAGCACGAGCATATGCAGCCCCTATGGAAGCAGCCAAATGAGCATTCAGCCTTGTTCATGTCTGACACACCAAACCCCAACACTCATATTTCGATCCTCTACTGGTACAGTGGCCTTTGAGCAAGAAGGAAACAACACCACTGCAGTGTGTACTAAATCATACATGTATCGATAAATGTATTACTCTGCTACTGTGTGACCCTACATGAGACACTTCTCACATAATCGATTAGAACTTGGCAACAAAGCTTGAACTATGCCATCCAATCTCTCTGTGGTCAAAAATACAGCACAAAATGTTAAAACATCGTTTTTAAGTTAACGATGCAGTGTACAAAGTACAATAGAAGGGTTATTACAACCCCAAGCTGAAAGTTGTCATTGCTATGCACTCAAAAGATTGCTGTAGAAAGTGGTGTGGTGTTGTGAATGACCTTTTCCAATAATAATGAGTGGTTTCTTGGCATTTCTAAGCAGTGACAATGCCTGTGCCACATTTGGTGTATCAGCGAGAGTCCGTGGAGGGTCGGGACACTTTGTGACCTCCAGCACACTTTCCTCAGGAACCTCTGCCATGATCATATTTCCCGGAAGGTCCACGTAAGTGGCACCAGGGCGACCATAAAGGCTCGCTCGAACAGCCTGCAGTTCATGGAAAAAAATAAGAATGCTTTTATTAACGTGAGCAAAATTGCCATTCAGCGAAGGCAGCATTCTACTTTCTGCTTACGGCTGAGTGTTGTGTTCAGACACATTATGGTTCCTGCAGATCATTTGTGTGAAGATTACTGTATAGACTCGTGTAAGAGCCGCACCCATGTAAGGGCTGCACCCGCAACCTGCCAGCCCAGAATATGGAGAAAAATAAATTCCAACGGAGAAGCAATCACGTTCAGTGGTACCACGCGCATGCATAAGCGAATTATCATGCACTGTGTGCTTCCGTGTTCAGCAACTCTATGGCAAGAACAGTGCGTTGACTTCTGATGCAATGGTACATCCAGGGATCTGGCGTGTGCACAAGTCGCCAACTGCGCCGGCACCATTTTGACCGAATGTTTCAGTCTCTTGTAAGGGCCACACCTCGTTGAAATCGTGAAAAAAAAAAAAAAAAGTGCGGCCTTTACACACGTCTACACAGTATTAAGATGCAGAAGTCTGAGCAGAATGGACAGTAAATGTTCAGCTAAAGCTGTCTGTCTGATTGAACCCTTGTACGGAACATAAAAGTTACTGCGAACAAACCTTGCTCTCATGAGTTTATATTGGATATCACATCTAAAACAAGACAGTGTATTTAAAGATTGGAGTGCAATCTTTCAGTTTGCATATTGGTTCACAGGTCTTTTTGTGGTCAATCTGCATCAAGAAAATGAAAATTCTCACTGTTTAAGTAACACAAACGCATTTCAGCAAAGTACAAAACTCAGCAAAGAAATCAAGTGCAGTACATTTACATGAGAAGAAACAGACACATACCTTTTCAATGTGCAAGGGAATCAGCTGTACAGAGCTGGGACGGCAGGTATACTTTGTGTAACTGCGACAGGCATCCACCTACCAGAAAAAAAAAGAAAAAAAAAGGGACAGAAATGAAAGCACAGTGTGACCAACTTATCCAAATTTAACTGGGGAATTTTTCAGTTGGGCTACGAATTGGAATGCGTTTAATTTTCACTAAGTGGTTATTATCTCTAACATTTACTACTAACACCTTGGCCTACAAGCATTTTTACAATATGCTACAGCAGAATGCCACAACCACAGTGTGAAGGTATTAAACCAGCAACATTATGCACAGCAATAGCATTACACAATCAGAGACCAAGCCAGAGAATAGAACTTCAACCTGATGCAAATTTTTGGAGGCAACTACAGAAATAATTTCCAAGAAGAAAGCTTGTTTGATTGTACATGACAAAACTCATGCCAGCAACAAGGTACAGCCAACACAAGGTGGCTAAATATTAACCACCAGAGCTCACAGCTATGGTTCCGCTCCATTTACACAACTGCAATGTAAAAGTGCCGAATTGGTGTGGAGTTTAAGTTCCTAAAATGGCTAAATATCCAGCCGATGCATTGTAGTAAGGTAGAGTAAGAGTTGAACCAGCAGCAAAAGCAGCTACAGAAACCAGTACAGATGCCTCTAAAACCATAGTACTACAGAGTCCTCAGACACAATGCCTGTGGAGCTGTTATAAAAAGCCTGCTTTTCTCTCTTGGGCTCTTAAGCCCCTTACAGCTTATGTTGCCGATAGGCATGTCCTCTCCACAAGGCATGCCAAAGTGCGACATTGTCAGAAGTGTACCACTTAGATGACCTGAAGCAATGCGGGCATTTGGAACTTCTGGAATATTACCGTACGGACTCGTGTAAGGGCCGCACTTTTTTTCCCGTAATTTTGACGAGGTCCAGCCTTTACACGGGACTGAAACTTTTGGTCAAAATGCTGTCAGCACAGCCTTCACTTGAGCACACCTCCGATTCCTGGATCTGCTATTGCATCAGAGATCAACGCGCAGCTCTCACCACCTAGCAGTGGCATGCAGAAGTACGCAGCATGCGAAAATTCACTTATGCGTGCGTGCATCATTGGCGCACCGCATGTGATTGCTTATCCATTGGAAATTTCTTTTTTCCAAATTTTGAGCTGCCAAGTTTGGGGTGTGGCCTGTACACAGGTGCGTCCCTTACACGAGTCTATACGGTATGTCAGCTCCTTGCATATGGTGTGCACCCAGAGACACAAGAGGGGGCGGCCATGGCCAGCATCCTGGCCCCCTGAGCAGGGGTGCTGGTTTGCCTCATAACATTTTCTATCCCCAAAGAGCGCACAAATGAGTGTGAAAGACAAGTAATAGTAACTAAGAATGGTGTCGTATGCCTTAATGAACTTAGGAAATTGAGTAGTTGAGCAAACATTGCTGTCCTCCATGCTTAAGCAAGTAAACTAGAGTGGCTATTCAGATTTGGTGGCTTCATAGCTAGCTGGTATGGGATGAACATGACATGGCCGACAAGATGCCCAGAGGAGAAGGAGCACTGCATAAATGTTTGGCGTTCCCTGATGGGTGCTGCAGCACATGCTTTCAGCTCCTGGCCCTTTAGGATTCCCATCTATTAGTCGGTTCTGACATCGACAAGGCCAGATGAAAAAGAAAATAAAGAATTAACTGTATCACTAACCTGTGAGAACTCTTGGAAGGCTCCGAGTCCTTCGAAATTCTGTTCGCAGGATCCCCCAACCAGCAGCAAAGGCCTGGCACAAGTCCAAGAGTGCAGAAACTTGTAAAAGTTGGTACTCAATAATGCGAAACTGGCATGCAGTAGCTATGTGTAGTACTAAAAATCTGACATATATGCAGACAATGAAGTCTAAATGACGACAACAAACCTAGATACAGCAAACTAAAGGTACATTTTTCTATAAGCATTGCAGAAACCCCCAGGACCTAAATAACAAACCAACTTTAAAGTATAAAAAGATATACAGTCGAATCGATTTATAATGAACCACGATAAGTGGTCGTTACATCAATAGTTCATTATGCAGTTAAACCTCGATATAGCGAACTTCAATATGACGAAATTCTCTACATAATGAAGTATCTTACCTTTTGTAATCTCTTGTTCAGAGAACACCATGTATTTAGAACCTCAATATAACAAAGTGACATAAATGACATAAAAATTGTAACAGCACAAACACATGTGTTTGCGCTGTTACAATTTTTATGTCAAGTATGCACCAACTCACCCAGAAAGAAGTCTTAATGAATAACAATGTGTGTTTGTGTGCGATTTCAATATAACGAAATTTCACTGTCTATTTCACTGTTCACTGTATTTTACTATAATGGAAACTTCCGCGGACGCACATGGTCGAATTGTTGAATTACAGGTGGCTGCTTGCAAACGCACCTCTCAAATAGCGCGCCGCGCGACACAAGAGACCGCCGAAGTGGAGCCGCATCGTGCTCCGTACCAAGTCCAAGTGCGATAACGTCCTATCACGCCCCGCGCACTCTTTGCTTTAAGTGCGAGTGAAAGAGTGCGAGGGTGAGACAGGAAAGACGGTAGTTTCGCGAGTGCCGCCTTCCCGCGCGAGCAAAGGGAAGAGGGGGAGGGCGCGCGAGGGGGGGGTTGCATGGGGGGTAAGTTCGCGCGCCCCTCGGCCGTGGCTGCGCATGGCTGAGCGCATACGCAGCAGCACACCAAAGGTAATCTGCCGCTTGTGCAGAGCGCCAAAGCGGTGTGGCATCATGTAAGCTTGCTTCCCGCATGTTTAGTATTAAAGGTTTCGGTGACCCGTTAAAGCGAGAGGCAGACGAAGCATTCGCTCCCGGCTGTAAGCACGTTGCACGATAGCGTCGCCCCATTGCGGCCGACGCTATCAGCCGCAGGGGCGGAGTGCACGCGAAAGCGTGGCTGGCTTCGCTTAATTCGTACCGCCGACGTGAAGATATTGTCGATGTGGCATGAAACCGTATCATCCGTCGCCGACTCCCAAATCCAACAAAATGAACTGCTTTCTCATTCAAGTTTGCTTTTTTTCGATTGTCCGATCATTCAGAAAATTCTGTGGCCCGTTTCCTTGTAAGAAAAATCGATCGGCGACTGTACTTATCTGCATAAAAGGTCGAATTTCAATAAAATGAAAATTCAATATAATGAAACAAACTGACAATTTTACCGACTTCGTTATATCAAGGTTTAACTGTAAATGGACTCTCACTTAAATATGCTAAAAAATTAAACGCATTGAAGCTGGCACCAGCAATTCGAATTCGGCAGCACTTTGGTCCTAAAACCAGATTTTCAGAGTCCATTTTGTTCCCAGTGTGTTCTCATACCTAGCTGCAAATTTCCGTTAGAAACATCCATCTAAAGAACGAAACCTGGCGTTGCATAGCTCTTTCAAAACAACGCCCGGTTCTGATCACCTGTAATTTCGAAGCTGCAAGTGCAGCCGCCATTTTTTATATGAGAGCTTGTGATACATTTTTAGCACCAGCGGGACATGACTGTATTCTGCACAAACTTCGGAAACTAGTGCGGCATGCCGCCATTGTGTGAAAGTCCCAGACATCGTGGTCTCGGCATTATGGCTGCACCTCAGCCACACAATAGCCATAAAATTACGTTATGTCGCTACGAGTGAAAAAAAAAAATGCAATGTTCGAAAGTTATAATGTCACCGCCAATCCTTTGCAACATTACATGGCAGCAGCGCGTGGTGTAGCGTTTTCGCTGACTCAAGCCATGTGAGTAAAGACAGGAATGCTTGAGCGGACATTGTTCCCATTGTAAAAGGACACTGATGGCCGTTCCAAATCGTTGAAATAGGCGTAATGCACAGGGTGCTGCATGGACAATTGCATGACAATGAGAATTACGCCATCCATGTGCTGTAGGCATCCTCCCACGGAGGTGTGCCTTGAAAGCAAGTGACCTTCTTTGTGGTTTCCAAAACCTGCATACAGTGGTCGCTCGCTCATCTCGAAGGCCGTATCATCACTACAGTCAGACTGGAGCGGGGCATGAGCTGTCGTGCACCCAGTTTTGGTTGCGCTTCCATGCTTTGATACTTCACGTGCCCCTCTTTTTACAGTGACTGGGTTCAAAGCACTCGTTACAACAGTACAGTGATTTAAAAAACAAAAAACATTTGTTTTATTTGGAAGTAGATTCAATAGGCAGGGTTGGAAAATCGTAAATGCACTGAAATGTGGTCGTTATAACCAATACAGTTTTATAACTGGCATCTTTATAAGTGGATTCGACTGCACACAAAAAGATAGTAATTAAGATTTACCAATACAACAGCTAAAGGCCAAGTTCACTGCAAAAACAGACATAAAGGATAAGGGAAGTGCATTACTGCACCATTACTGCACCCAAGAGTGCAACCAGTTACATTGAAAGTTTAGGAGCCAAGGCCAGGATTTCTGTAGCATCTGTCTTGGTTTATTTGATAATGCCATAAAACTCTTTTCTCCATAACTGAATGAGATTTAACTTGAGAAGCTCTTCTCGCACACCACGAAGCTATAAACAGGTGCACTCACCATCCGTTGATTTGAGCATTTGCTAGGCCACCGAGGGCATGAACAAGCCCTGGACCCGAGACAACGAGGCATACTCCAGGTCTGCAATGGCAAGTGTGCCTCTAGTATTACCTCTACTGTGAATGCCAAGATAAGGCACCACAATATTTGACTACAACAAATTGGTTCAATGGAATCACAGCAAGATATAAACTAAGGACATATTTCAACTTGGAGAATAGCATAGAAACAGGACAATGAAAAACAATAACATTGACTCACAGAGAGCTCTCCTGCTTAGCTGGCAGCTACAGTACTTGTTATCACAGCTTTTATTTATTTCCCTTTCTTAACTGTCTCTGTCCAGATTCCAGCGTAAATACGTAATCCTAAATAAATTGTGGTGCTGTTGTTTTCTTTCATGATACTGTATTCTTAAGGGACAATCTCTCACTCATATTTCTGCCACAAAGAAGAAAGCCTTTGTGTGTTATAGTGCAGTTGTGTTAGTCATGTGGTTCTTTTGGCTTTCTTCCTGTGCTCCTCTTAAGATAAATTAAACCATTTCACTTTCAATCAACACTGCCAAATTAAAGAAGAGTTTAAATGATGTATGCATGACAACTGCAAGGCTGCAGGGTTACCTTGAGTTCAACTATGCCACAAAATATGAGCGGTGCAGACTAAAACTGTATCTCTTTTCCTGCTCATATCGATGTATGCACATTAAATGTTTTGTAATCAAGGTCTTATGTCATTTGTACAAACATTTTCAAACTATGTGCACTTACTTGTAGCATCCTTCCCTTGAAAAATGTTGTCGTCTATCAGATTACAAGAAATTAGGCTTTGTTCACAAAGAAGAGTAACACAGCTACTGCATTTAAAACAAGTATACAAGTGCCTGAGATGAACCTATAAGTCACAATCGTTCTCTTCTTATCACAAGTAAAAGTCCACTTTGGGTTATTTTTCATGACAGAATGGTTAACTGTCAAAAAATGAAATAACCAGAAAAAGTGCTTCCTGTCTGTGTTTATTCAATGCTGATATTCTTGATTGATTATGCTAAACTAGCACAGTGAGTGCTTCTAAAAACAGCTTACCTTCGGGTAAGATATCCCATGGCACCAGCTGCATAGCATGCCTACAGATGTTGCAGTAAATGCAAGAAAAAGAATGTTCATAAAACAATGGCACTCTGGCAAAACACTTTTATGCACATCAATTAACATTAGCCATTAACATTGCCGTCAACCAAACCAGAAAACCAATGCAACACTTAGACAATGTAAACAAAAGGCTTATGCATCTAATGTGCAACAATATGCCTTTCGCTGGCAAATGTGCACTTTCAGCTAACTTCAGTTCATCAAGACAAAGATACCAGAATAGACAAGCATATCAGCATACTAAGCCTGCTAGTATGCTAATGACAAAGCATGCCAAATGCTGCAGCTCTGCAGTTGGCAAACACTTACATTTTCTGTGCACAAGTATGTCACAAGCTTTTCTTGTGCAGTGCAAGGAAATTCCACTAGCATGACATCGCAAAATTTATAATAGCTACGTACAAGCTTGATTATTATTTAAAGTAAGTGAAAGTATATGCATGGAATATGTGGTGCAACATGATGATTTACTTGAATGTAGCTCCAGAAAGTGCCACTTAAAGACAAGAGACATGCAAGGCAATCTGAAACATGGGTGTATCCTATCAACGTATGTGTGAGCAAAAGCAGCAATTATGGCATGTGCTCAAAGCAGCTTCCTTAGGCATAATTTGTATTGTGCCTGCCACTGTACTTTTTAAGGTGGCACTCAGAACCTGAGTAGATGTGGAGTGGATGTCGTGCTGAGTGCTCTTTCACAAGCATTGTGTTTTTTTGTGTTGTCAACATTATTCTTATTACAGAGTTGACTTTTGAAATGTCAGTATGCTGTTCCGATATTGAGCATTAACACGCCACATTTGAATGGGACTATCTCTGAGTATTTTGAGACATTAGCTACATTACTGGTGCAAAGGTCATGGTAATGATGATTATTTCCCAATTAACCCTTTCGCTGTCGGACGTTTCTGGCCGTGACGCACCCCCAGTGTCGGCTTGGTTTCAGGGAACGAGCATAACAGGGAATGAGCATAGCAATTTATTTTTGATTATGATTGGTATACAAATAACATAGTCAATGCAATATGCACATTTCAGTGTTCTGCAGCTGTTGTTAGTAAACATCATCATCATCATCAGCCTGACTATAAAATCCGTTCAACATCCGAATCTGACGATGCGGAACCCTCTTCCTCTCATGCGACTTTGTCCGAGTCCGAATCCGAGCTCGGCTCGTATTCTGAATCGGAATTCAGCCACCGCTCCCATGAGCAGACGAAGGTCCCGCGCGCCGAGCCATCCGAAAGTAACCGCGCGCAGGGAGGATGCGCTTTCAGTCGCCCGCGCAACGGAGAGAAATGGGACGTTGCGTGATCAAGAAGGCAGAGGGAGATGGAAAAAGGCTAAACAAAGTTCGAAGGGCTTTACGTTTACTGCTGCAAGTCGGAAGCAAGGGTGCGGCGAGAGAGCGAAAGCAGCAATCGAGTCACCCTTTTTGGAGAGGCAACGGCATGTGCGCCTGAACTTGACGCGCCGTAGCAGGCACACCAACAGAAGAAAAATAAAAACCTTCAAACCAGCGGAGATTACAGAACAACCCTTGAACCCATAACCACACGGGCGCGACGCATGATCCAGCGAACGCGGAGCCACCGCGCCACTCAGCAAAGAGAAAGTGGGGAGTGGCAGTCGCACCGTACTCTTCAATACATGGGTTAACACAGGTCGGAGCGAATATACGAACTTGTAGAAAGAGTCAACAGATGGCGTGGCCAATCCAGGAGCGCTAAAGCCCCTCAATCTCCCAAAGTAGCGCCATTTACTTCCCTCCTCCTCCGCTCGGCGCGGCCTCGACGGTGGCGCCGCCGGTGGTGGGCCTGCCGTAGCAGACGACGGCTAACACGCTACGGGAGGAAATCTACAGAAAAGTTCGTTCGAGCCCTGCGGAGCCGTTTTTTCAATCGAGATCTTTCTTCGTCAGTCAGTAACTGGCCTTTAGAATTTCGTGTTGGAATTGCGGAAGAAATAGAGAAAATGGCCATTATTCAAGGCGTATTTAAGGCGTAAAGTGCGCGACGTTGAGAGTTCTTGTTGCTGAAACATGACGCAAGCACGCGGTGTACTCAAACGCGGGCAATTACCAAAGTTTCAGGTGCTGACAGCGTGAAAGTATGTGTACGTGGTTTCGTAGGTTCATTTACGTACCTGCAGGATACTTTTGTTCGGCCGGCGCGTGAGAGATTGCTGACCGCCCACAGCCGGAATGGCTGTGTGCGGTCAGCAATGCCTGGCAACAGGGCAGTTTTTTTCATTGTGGGGTGCTTTGGTAATCGCGCCGATATATATATATATATTTTACAAGTACTGCTCCAGGAGGGCACATGTAATGGCTAACAGAGGCCTCTGAAGAGCACGTGACATTACAATAATGCAGGCGTCGCAGGGAGTGTTCGCATACAAAATTGGCTGTCCGCGATCTTATACCCCCTTGGCATGCACAGGCTTCGGCGAGCCCCATCCAGCCCGGGTTTTAGCTTTGGTGTTCCCGTTGCCGCTTTGGTGGCCTGGAGGCGCCGTCAATAATACGAAATAATGACAGGGTGTTATAACTAGTAAATAAAATTTATTGAAGAAATACAATTGCGCCGAGGCGCCAACTGCTAAAGCAGCGCTAGCGCGCCTGTGCGAGTATTATGAAACGCCAACGAGGAATTTACCGGCCCACGTACGACTTTACGATCAAAGTGCACGTTAAACATCCTCAGGCGAGCTAGACAACGTTATCCGGAGCCATCCAAGACCTGCATCCTAGCTTTGGTCGCTTCGGAACGTTAAAAACGTTAATCACCACAAACCAAATCATACATGCGGGCGTACGTTCGAAGCTAAAAGACTGCATCGTAAGTCATACTGAGCCTTGCAAAAGCGTCGAGAATGTGCTAACTTCTGGTGGAGCTCGAAACACACCCTGAATAAAGTCGCTTTTATGTCACAGGCCAGCTGCAGATGCGTGCATTTCACCGCAAGACGACACTACATGAGACAAAGAAAGCACATTCGAAAAAGAAACTCAAACAACGTGCTAAAAACCACGCAGAGCATGAACACACACTTTTTCGAAGCGGAAGGCGTGAACTAGGCTTGAAATAAGAGGTTGTGAGTAGCCGTGGCCCTTACTTCACTAAGCGGTGCGTTCTTTGCCACTTCTTTGAAGTCAGCCCGCCCGATCCTGCGAATCCACACTTATTTTTGCGTTGCGCCAGCCGGACGGCAAAGCGAAAAGCTTTTTGCCCTCGCTGTGTCTGTTGCGGCAACCGAAGGCGCAGCAGCATGGCATCGCAATTAAGTTGTCGGCCCTACACATTCTGTTACGCTAACGCACTCCGTCAGTCCGCCTGCCGTACTTTCGTCGCGCAGGCCCAACAATGGAGGTCGGCGCGCGCTGGAAAGAAAAAAATATACAAAAGCGCGGCGCCTGCTCCGCGCTGGAAAGAAAAGATATACAAAAGCGCGGCGCTTGCTTCCACGTGACACTCATTGGCCAATGGGAGAGCGGAGGAGGCTGGGGCGATAGGAGGCGTGGAGGAGGACGCGCCAGGGTGAGCGGGGTGGCGGAAAGATCTAAGAATGGCGCTACTTTTGAAAAATTGAGGGACTTTAAGGAGCGCCTGCTTTGCGCTCAGGCGCGTAATTTTGAACGCACGATAAAGAACGTACCGGTACGTCAGTGACACCGTGGGGGGGAAGCGCGATGACGTACCGGTACGTCGGTGACAGCGAAAGGGTTAAATGATTATTTATCTGTCCATAATTGACTTATTGGGTCTAGTGCACTGAAGTTACAGCTGGGTTTTGGTTGGAAGATGTCAAAGGAGGTAACAGTATTAATTTTCACAATAGTCTAAGGTCTCTCTAAATGTGCACAAAACTCTCAGCAAGCATACTGCACTAATTTCAATTCCGCAACCAAGAGTGGAACCAGCAATTTACTGCTAAGCGGCAGAACACCACAATCGTTAGACAACATAAGCATTCAATAAGCCAGTACATTAAGTTCTAAGCTACCCCTTAAGCCAGAAAGAATATAGAAACTTTATGAGTACATATGCACATATTACATTGCACTACATGTGAATTGGTAGTGGCATGCTGAATAATGGAAATGTATTTTCGAGCAAACCGTCCTCTCCTGAAATTCTTCCATTCTGCCCCAGAGTGACCATACAGTTGAATTTCTTTATGAAGCAAATTTGGTTCCATGCCGTCTCTTGCTACACTGTGACTCTGTCTAAACTCCCATCCACTCAACGCCAGTAAGGCCAGTGATAAGAAACAATGGTGCAGTTTTCCTTCACTTCCTCACACAACTCCTCGGCCTCCAAGATAGCACCTCAGAAAGTTGGAACAAGATAAGACACTGACCGCTTGCTCATTGTGCATGCCGACAAACTTGATGCCTGCCTGCTGAGCCGCCAGGGCCACTTCAAACACAGGCACGCCCACCACGCCAAAGATGTGCTCCACACCCTGGTAGGCCGCATTGCAAAAAAAGAAAGAAAACAAAAACAGCACAATGTGTATCATTTCACAGGAAAATCTCTAGGTCTCAACTTAGAACTTGCTGCCTACAGCTCTGAATGTAAAGCTTGCATCAAAAAGTACACAGGCTGTTACATGAGCTAGCAGAGCTCCTGCCAGCCTGCGTAGCTGGGCTTCTGTGCAACTTCTGGTGCTTGAAATCTCTAGATGCTGAAAATGAAAGTCCTCTTAATCCTTCAAAGCACTGAATATGCATAAGGGCCATCAGCGTTGTAGCTGTGGTTGCATGAAGCACACCTTTAATATATCTGTCAAAGGGTGTAAAAACAAGGCACACTGTAAAGGCAATGGCATAACGGGTGGTAGCCAAAAT
Source organism: Dermacentor andersoni (assembly GCF_023375885.2). Taxonomy (NCBI): domain Eukaryota; kingdom Metazoa; phylum Arthropoda; class Arachnida; order Ixodida; family Ixodidae; genus Dermacentor; species Dermacentor andersoni. The sequence goes on from NC_092815.1 coordinate 87,268,898, forward strand.
GAGGTACAAGGCCATTCCACATCCATAGCAACTGGTTTACACCATGAACATTGTTTCCTGATGAAGGAGCAACAAAAGTGGCTTACTGTTATGGCCAAGTAACCAGCATACTGTTGTTGATTTTAAAAAAAAAGCAAAAACACTGAGTGCATTCTCCTCAGGTCAGGCTTCCTTATCTTCTCCTGCAGTGCTGATTAGCAGTTCTTGATGTATCAAGTACAGCAAGGAAGACATGGTACATGCTTAAACCATGTCTTCATTGCCCAACTCAAGAATAAAGATCATGGTCCCCAAACCTCAAGTAGTGTGCTAATGAATCTGCACATTAATTCTTCCAAAATCATCCTTCATGTGAAGTGCCAAGCTCTGAAATGCTGCACTGGAACAGTAAAAATAAGATTTTGTGGCTACTAATGCTCTTGGCATACACCCTTCCAAGCCTCCGCACCCTGCAAACATCATCTTTCATAAAATTGAGCTTATATGTCTGAATGTCGAAACAGTAACATAGCAATCACTAAGTAACAAATAAATGTCCTGGCAAATATTTTTGTGGGAAAAAGGCTCGTGTGAAGTCATAAGGGATGACAAAGACTCGTAGGCACTTGCTTAGTTTTGCAATGCTGTTAAAGCTTGAAAAAAAGTAGTAGTCATTCCAGTAGTAGTAGTAGTAGTAATTGACTGTGACCTCTCAAAAATCCTTCCAATCTGAAACAGTTCAACAAACCTGGAAAATAGCTAATGCAGTGCCAGTATTTAAGTCTGGCAACAAACCAAGTCTCTCCAATTATAGGCCAATTTCGTTAATATGTACTTGTTTCAAGGTATTAGAGCACATTATTCATAAACCTATTGTCTTGTACTTGTCTAACAATAATCTTTTTAATAATCAGCATGGTCTCTGGGCTAGGTACTCTACTTTCACACACAACATTGCATCACGCTTAAATCAGCGCAGTCAGATAGACGCCATTTTCATCGACTACTCAAAAGCATTCGATTTGGTTTGTCATAATAAGATCCTCACTAAACTTGGTGCCTTTTCAAGAAAATACACGGGGTTTGACTACCAAGGTGGATCAAGGACTACTTACATTTAAGATCACAGTTTGTCAAGTCCAATCACTTTCAATCAATGTCTGTCTATATAACATCTGGCATCCTGCAGGGATCAGTTCTAGGGCCACTTTTATTTCTCATTTGCATTAATGACGTCGTCCACATAACTCATAACACATCAGGTAAAATCCCCTTATATGCAGATGACTACGTTCTGCATTCAAATATAAATAATTTTTGCGACCAGCTTATTCTAAATAATGTGATTTCTTCATTCTGTGATTGGAGCAACACATGGCAGATGAGGATAAATTTTAGCAAAACTGTATTAACGACATTCACTAACAAGGAAAATTCCTTTCATTTTTCGTATGGTAACAACACACATCAACTAATGCACGTAAACGAGTTTAAGTACCTAGGTGTAACATTCTGTTCAAACTTGAATTGGTCCAAACATGTAGATTTAACTTACTCCAAGGCACTTGCGAAACTCATATCCTGAAAACGTACATTGAAAGACGCAACCAAAAACTGTAAGCTGACGGCGTACAAACCTCTAGTAAGACCTGTGCTTGAATATGCTTCAGCGGTCTGGTCGCCACACTTCACTGAAGACATAAATAAACTTGAAGATGTGCCGAAAAAAGCAATAAGATCCATTTATAGGTGTTATGACCAACACTTCTCTCCCACAGTTCATGCCCGCACCTTATGGCTTGACACACTTCAACACAGACGCACATGCAATCGCATTAGTATTCTTCTACACAAGATCGTCAACAGGCGTACTTATGTTGACGCCCCCTTTTCTTTCGCCAGTTCTTCAGCATGAGTCACTTGCCGCACTAACCCGCTTAACATTATGCCATTTTTAGACTGCTTCAAATTTTCTTTTTCCTTTCACAGTCGAACTATGGAACGATTTAGATGGCACATTGCGTAGGATGTCTGTTGATCACTGCATTTGCATTTGATGCTGTATGATACTGTACTGTTTTCATTCAGCGTTAATTTTTGCACTCACATTTGTAATCATGTACGTTTTTAATAATATAGTTCCATGTGAAACTTTCTGTACCATTCCTGCAATGTCCCAACGACATTGGATAGCAGTATTTGTAAATAAAATAAAAGTAACTAAGATATGCAAACTGTGGCTGTTGAGACAGGCCAATACATAAGAGTTTGGCACACAGCTCAGCAAAATCTTTTCTACAACAAACAGCATATTTCTTTGCATAGCTAGGACAAAGCAGTCTTGTTTGCATCCAAACACAGCACCACTGGCTCAAGCTGCTCAATACCAAAGTGAAATAGCAAAGGCATTTGTAGTCGGGGCAGGCCAACCGAAGTAAAGCCCCTTCCCATGGCCTCTTCCTCTCTTCAGAGGCCACACAATGCCACTGACATTTCATATATAGGCAAGTTCCTTACCTTGTCGAGCTCTTCCAACAACAGTCAATGACATGGTGCCTGCTTTCTCCCTGTTCTAAATAATAATTCCTGACTATTCAGAAGGAAACTAAAATGCCACCAGCACTCATGAACAGTGAACTGACCTATTTCAAACACCAGTATTTTGTACCTCTGGACATGGAGTAGTGATTTAATGTCTTTTTATTTTCTGCAATTTCTCTTGCATGACTGCCATGTAAGAATCGAGGCAAAAAATGCGTAAATTCAACCTAGAGTCAAAATCGCTGAGTACTTACCTAATTAGATGTCAAAAGCTTAACATTATGCAGTTCTGCTACTAAATACTTCGGTATTAAGCACTCTGTGTGCATGCGTCTCTTGTGTATTATGGCTTTTAAATAATATCTTAGAGCGCTAAAAACACAATTTGGCATTATAAAGTTGTAGGCCAGTTGGTGAGACATTGTGAATAAAACCGCTACAGACACAGGATGGGAGAGAGACGATGACACGAGGCAGTACTCGCAACAGGGCAGTAGTTGCAAGTACCATCCTGTGTTGTCTCTCTCCCCCCCCCCGTCCTATCTATGTAGCGGTTTTATTCACAATACGAACACAAAGGACGCAGAAGAAACACACACCACACGCGCTCACTCACAACTGATTAATGCACATATGGAAAAGCACATGTATAGAAAATGGACGCTTCGCGCATGTCAAGACATGCGCAAGACATTTTGTCGATTGTCTCTTAAGAGTATACAAAATTCCCCTAAGCTGTGGTAATATGTAAATTGGCCAAACAGGCAGATGTGTCAACAGATGCCTGAGAGAGCACAGAAATTCATTAAATGGCGCGCCATCATCTCCTCTCGCCTTACATTGCAAATTGTGTCCTTGTAAGCCCATTTTTGAAAACACAGTCATTTTGTTCCGTAACCCTAATCAAACCACATAAGAAATTTTGGATGCCTATATCACCAAAAACGCTGCGCTGTGTTTAAGCCAACCATCCTCATTACTACATAAAGAATTCGATTTTACTAATTGATGTTCACACGTGCCCTAGATGCATGCTGTTTTTTGTACGTCGTCTTGACATGCACGAAGCGTTCATTTTACAATAGAGAAAGGTGTATTTTTTTCCATACGTGCACAAAACATCAGTTGCGAGTGCGCAAGTGTGGTGTGCATTTCTTTTTCTACGTCCTTTGTGTTTTTAGCGCTCCAAGTTATTGTTATAATGCATTACCAACTAGCCCACCTATCCGTCCTTTTGCTAAGTATTATGGCTTTTGCACTATCCAATGGCAAGATGTTTTACCAACTCACCCAAGCTCCAACATCATGCTACTTCTTCAAATTAAAGAAATTAACTCCTTCAGTACATCTGCTTTGCATGTTTGGTTGTGCAATGTCCGTGCTTAACGTAATGATGTCTCACATTCACTTCACTGCTAGGCAAGGCCCACAGAAATGACCTTTCGGACATTTTTCATGATGTGTGGCCATAGCTGTACAATAACCATTCCAACCATTCTTCATGTTACTGTATGCTCATGGTGCTTAAAAAGGGATACTGTATGTTATACCACTGTACCAGTTGTGCCACAGAAACTAGCAAATATCACAGAATTTCCCAATGTGCTAAAATGTTGCACATTCAAGGTGTCCCCGTATAGGAGGTCTTCTCCGGTGAGCTTCAAAATCCACTTGCATATCCTGCTGGCTCAATATGTCAGCTGCCACATGCAGGTAAGCTATGCTAACATGACATACATACTTTATTCACATGTTAAATTGCCATTTGGTCGTATTTAACATGGTACAAAACGTGTTGTATGCAAAATATGGCAGTTGAGTGTTGCCACTAGATCGTTTTTTTGTTTGTTTTCTCTCAATCACATAGTAAATATGACACATACTTCACTCAAGGCTTATCATATACGCAATACCAGATTAATGCGATATTTTTGTTTAATTATCCTAGAAGAGCGCACAAGGTAGTTTGTAACAACCTATAGGCCGTACGTGATAGAAGTAAATAGTTCCTAGAAAAAACGCGTAGTACACACAGCAGCAAAAGCTTTTGGAGCACAGATGTTGCAAAAAATAACTTCCTCGCCGCCTAGATTGCAGGAATGGGGTGATGGTCACAGGGAGAATCGCGAGCGGCAACTGGCGCTTTCAGGGCGGACGCATCCCCAGCGGATCCTGTAAGGTTTTGAGTTTAGATGAGGCAGTGGCGATCTATTTTTTTGACGGACATAAGCTGGGGAGATAATGAAGGCTGTTCGCTACACAAAATTCTTGCGCGCCGGACCGCGAAGGCAGTACGAAGTGAAGTGACGAGCGATGGTAGACGACGCAATCTCATAAAAACGAGACTTCATTCGCATGTCGAAGAAACAAATCTTTTTATTTGTGCGTAAGGATAAAACATAATTGCATCTGTGCAGGAAATATGAAAATTAATACCAGTATAGTCAAGTAACAAAAAATAAAATAAAAATAAAACTACAGTTGAAAGCGGCGAGTGCACGGTCAAGATAGGCGAAGATTTAATAAGCGTCGTGGAGGGGTCAGTAACCTCGGTCCAACCGGTGCTCAGCTACTGTCAGAATGGAGGCAAGCATACAACGCCAAGCTGAAGGGTTGCACTTTCTTGCTGCGAATTTGGAGGAAGCATAATAAACGAAAAGCGACAAGACGAGTACGTTAGCTTGCGACCCAGCATACGAGGAAAATTTCTTTAGGGGTCACCTGCTTCCGGAGGGCTTCGACGACCACTCGAGCACCGTCGATCGTCTTGGCAGCCATGGTGTAATAACTTTTGCGTGTCTTGTACGTTGACAACCGGCACAAAAAATGCGTCTCACCGACTTAAGGTTAACTTTATGACGACACGAATTTAACGCGCTAAACCATAAACTACGTTTCAGACCCCGGCGACAAGCGGACGACAATCGCCGCCGTTGGCGCGCTGTCAATGTGGCCAGCAGCCTTGAGAGAAGCACCGGAGGCCAATGTGTTGAGTGGTGTTTATCGCAGCAAGGCGAAGAGGCTATCTCTCTCAACGATAGCGCGTCATTACGTTCCATTACATTACTTCAACAGCGCGCATGCCGCAGAAACATTTCGGCGCCTTGCAAAAACTTTGCTATTACATGGCGGCCTGCGTTCAAGTTTCACTACATGGTACTTGAGCGAGTTGCATTGATTTGAGCACGGCATGACAGCACTTGAATGACAAGCACCGGCGACGGTCAGTGGCGGATGACTTGGATTACAGATGCCTCCATTTCCTGCAAATATGTACAAAGTAATGCACTATAGTATCAGCCACACACAAACAAAGGAACATTTTGTCGAATATACACTAGAAAGGAATGTTCAGTTCTATTTTTAGGCAGTTTTTTGCGCACAAGACGAGGGACACACGAGCGCAAAAAAGCTGCGTTCATGTCCTACCAGAATGCCCAAACAGTTATCTATGTTAGGTTACGCCTACTGAGATCATATATTTGCAACTGTTCTTATTTTTTTTTTTCGTTAATGAAGTTCCTAGACCTCCAAACTCCGGAAAGATATTGGCAAGCCTCAGAGCGCCACAGCCAGTTTCGGTTTTGTTTTTAATGTATCGTGACGCCATTATGAATGTGGTGGTTACGTGGGAGCAAGATATTGCGGTTAGTGTTCTAATATGCAGGGTGTCTACCAAGTTTAGATTTCCAAATTCCCTGAGTTTTCCAGGTTTTCCCTGAGCGGCTTTGCAAAATTCCCTAACTGACACAGAACCTTGTTTTATGTCAAGACAGGTTGACACCTTGTTGCCCGATGCTGTGACTTTCTAGTAATCATGCTAATAGATAAACAAAACGACTTAATTCAGTTTGAATAGTAAGGTGTAGCATTTATTTTTTTCAAAAATAAATCAGAAGAGAGGTGTTAGTAAAGTGCACAGCGAAAAAAAAATACATTTAAAGAGTTAGTAAGACTCATTGCTAATCGAATTGAACATTAACAAATACGAATAAAAAGGAGATCCATGCATGTGGAAATAAATATTTTCGAACATCTCCTTCAGCCAAGAATTATGAATGACTGTCGATACATGCATGAAACATAGATGTTGCTTGAGACTCCACTGAAAGGAACAAAATGACTCTTGTAGCGTTTTATTGCGAGTCATCGTAATTACAGAGTAACTAAGTATTTGAATAATTTAAAGCCAGTCATGCTAAGTTTCTTCATAAAAATGATTAGATCCTTTGCTCGAATTACATGCACAAGTTATTCATTGGCTTCAAGCATGTCAAGAAAGAAAATGCATATATTTTGAGGCTGCTGCCGACATTCTACAGGTCATACGTCGCGTAAAACACGGTAGTGCCTTCACCAAAGCAGTACTCTCTAATGATACATATAGCTTTGAAGTAAAATGGAAGTATTTTAGGTCATCAGATTGTTCAATAAGCTTCATGTCTGTGCTCTATTCCTTGCTACCACTGCACAGAAACGGCAAAAGCCGCGTCCAGAAATGTGGACAGCGTGACCTAAGGGGATACCATTGCACAGAAACGGCAAAAATAGGCCGCGTCCAGAAATGTGGACAGCGTGACCTAAGGGGATGTGAGCTATTTCTATCACCTGATAGCAAGCTTATTGGCATAAGGCCCGAACTTTGTCGCAAGTAGCGTTCTCTCTGAACAGCTGGTGGGTCAACCTCAACTGCCCCGACACTCTCTTCCCGCGCACAACGCCTCAGTGTTGCGTTTCACTGCTTTAAAGAGTTTATTGCGGTTTGGATGAGGGACACCTGCATCTCGGCGTCAGTCAACACTCAAGCTCCTTGAAAGAAGCGGCGGCACGCTTTCCTGTTCATTCCTCAATGCATAAGTCATTTCTGTTCATGTCCTCCTCCCACCGCGCGTTCGTCCCACAGACCATTTGAAGGATCCTCTTGGTCAATTTTCCAGTCAAAGTCTGATTTTTCGGACTCCCTAGGGGCCGCGAAAACGTCCGAAAAATCAGGCAATTCCGAGAAAATGAATGCCCGACTTTTACTGCACTTAAGGGGTCAAATCGCCACAGGCACGTCTGAAAAGGCCTGCCAGTACACTTATTAAGCATATCGGTGCTCGTACTGTGACAGGAGATGGCGGGTAGACGCGTGTACAACTAAGGAATACGTACTGTGTCCCGTGATAATAGCGCCTTCGTACGCTTATTATGCTTCACTGCAATACTTTCGCGTATGCTTTAGCGCGTGACATTGCTTCATTGAGACGATGCTGACTTTCGGGACATGGCATTCTGCAACGCGCCGTGCTTTCCGAGCTTTGAAGCCCATCGCGAGCACCAAAAAGGCGAAGTCGGTGCCGTTGCTGGCAGCGGCGAATTCTTTCAATGAAAAACATGGCGCTGAACAGCAAGAAGCTTAACAGCGAACGTCAAAGCACCGGCCTAGCGTTTGCCGCGGTATAGTGGCTACGGCTGCCAGCGGATCTGGCGGCCGAAAAGGGGACGCAAGCGGCTTGCGTACGCAAGAACTAAGGGCGACGGTACTGCGCATGCGCCGACCGCTACGTCTACTTGCGTCCTTGGGTTGTTTGGCAGGCCGAAAACATCGCTGCCCCTAAGTGGTCACATTACCCACGTGACTCTCGCGGTGTAGGAGAACTTACGAGTAGCTAGCGGGTAGATAATCTAACAAATATTTCGCCAAGTGTCGACAGACGTCGTTTTTATATATATTAGAAAGGTTTAGCGTGTCCGGAATTCGGATAAACGCAGGCTGGGGCGTTGGGGCGGAGCCATGAACGGGAGCGTCTCTAGAGCGTCCTGCATGGTGCATCCACCTGGCGGCGCAAAGCTCAAACGAACAAAAGCAGCTAATATTGCTGTAACCAAGTCTATTCTACTTCGCTGCTGGTGCAAATTTTTGGCACTGGCGTAATTATGTTGCTGCCGAAAATTCATACCCGCAGCAAAGTAAAATACACTTGGTTACTGCAATCATAGTTTCTCACTATAACACCTAGAGGGAAATCTGGCGCCACCGTCTATGGGAGTTTCTTAAGTGGGCACCGTGCCGTCATGGGAATGAGGTATATGTGTCTGCGAGGCTCGTGTTGGCTGGTGTTGTACGAGGCTTCGTCTAAAATGTGGATATGGCTACACAAATAACGCGTTCTCACAGTAAAATCTTCATAAAATGTTTCCATTCACGCATATTACATCTTTACTCACCTACAATGCATGACGAAGCGAACAAAAGCAAGAACAGACGACAAACTGTTTCGAAGCAATTGTGAACCTTGTCTGTCCTCCAACTTTAGCGGCCCGCAGATACTTTTTACTTAACATATAATCGTACACACATAACAAGTTCTCATAGTTAAACAAAACATGTCTTTTGCATAATAATAAAACCAAGCAGCTTTTCACGTGCTGTTTTAGTAGAAAATGAATCATTGCGACAGACGGAACGGTGCTTGCCAAGAGCGTCTTCAAGGCGTCCTGTCTCCCCGAGAACGATGCCAATCCGAAGTCACAATGTACCGGCATTCCCATGCATGGATGGATGGATGGATGGAAGGTAGGGGCATCCCCTTTGAAACGGGGCGATGGCAGTTACCACCATGCTCAGATTTTTTATTTTGCCTTTAATTTTTATTTTTTATTTGTGTTGTGTTATTGAATTTCTCGATTTTCTTTAAATAAGTCTTCCTACCCTTTTAACCTCATGTCACCTCTCTGCTTTTGAGCCACCAATCCTCCAATCGCCTTTTTGCTAATTTCCACCGCATATTTATTTACATGACTATTATCATCTCTGAACCCTAGGGCCTCAGGAAGGGTGACTGTGGCCGCATCGACATCGGGCTTGATACCATCACATTTTTAGTATGAGGTGTTCCATTGTTTCTGCATATTTACCACACACAGTACATGTGTCTTCTTCTTCTTCGTTAAATTTCTTTTTTATAGCTCCGCGTTCTAAGACATCCTGATCTAGCTTCAAAGAGTAGGGCACTGCCTCTTGAGTTATCATAAAACGCTTCCTTCCTGATCTGCTGTTTCCAGTATCGATATAGTTCCACATTATGCTTCTTTTTTCATTGAATTTATCCAATTTTTTATCTTCCGCATTTTTAACCTGTCGTTTAATGCTCTGTCTTTCTTCGTCCTCGTGTCTGGCATACTTACTGGTTAGCTTCCTAGTTCTTTTCCGCCATTGTGAGTCAATGCTCTTTCTGTATAGGTATTTAAACACCTTAGCTGCCCACCTGTTATCGTCCAATTTCCTCAGACGTTTTTCGTATAGGATTTTACTCTGAGCTTCCCGTGCTTCGAACGATGCCCAGCCCATATCTCCCTGTACTGCTTCGTTTGTGGTTTTCCCGTGGGCACCTAGTGCTAACCTTCCCACAGCTCTCTGATTTACTTCTAGTCTCGGCTGAACCTATGCCCTTAAACACAGGACCGCATTCCCGAAAGTAAACCCCGGCACCATTACTCCCTTCCAAATACCTCTCAGTACCTCATACCTGTTGTACCCCCACAATGCCCTATGTTTCATTATCCCGGCATCTCTTCGCCCTTTTGCTATGAGAGACTGATCGTGCTTTTTCGTGTACATCTGCCCTTTGTTTATCCATACCCTGAGATATTTGTATTCGGCCACTCGGGGTATTTCATGGCCTTGTATTGTAAGCTCCTGATCAGTGGTATCGTTGAAAAACATCCCACCGGACTGAGCTGCATTAAAACTGAAACCTAAACTGTCTCCTTCGTCTCCACAGTAATTAACCAGAGTTTGCAAATCTTCCTGGCTATCTGCTAACAGTACAATATCGTCCGTATACATTAAACCCGGTAGTCGTTGCTCAACAAGATTTTCGCCTAATCTGTACGACAAATTATACCCTAGATTGCTTCGTTGTAACCTTCTTTCCATGCTTATCATATAAAGCATGAACAGCAGCGGTGATAGAGGACAACCTTGCCTTAATCCTTTGTGAACCTCGACAGTTGTCGTACTCTTAATTCCTTCGCATGTTATTTCAACATTATTTTCTCGATATATTTCCTGTAGAAAATCAATTACCTCATGACCGATACCTTCAGCTTTTAATATGTTCCACAGGAGTTCCCTATTCACGTTGTCGTATGCACCACTTATGTCCAGGAAGGCTAAATACAGAGGTCTATTTTCCGTCTTAGCTATTTCTATGCACTGGATAAGCACGAACAGGCTATCATCTAACCGCCTACCACTTCTGAACCCGTTCTGAAGTTCTCCGAGTATTCTATTACTTTCTACCCATGACTGCATTTTTAATTTCACCGCCTCCATCGCCAGCCTACATATAACTGATGTTATCGTAATTGGTCGGAAGGATATTATGTTCTTCTCATCACCTTTCCCTTTATAAATCAAATTCATTTTACTCTGTTTCCAGCTGTGCCATACCACAGCGCAGCTGCGCCAGATTTTCCTCTAGGTAATGTAGTGAGAAAGTCTATGACTGCAATATTAGCTGTTTTTGTCTGTTTGAGCTTTGCGCCACCAGGTGGCTGCACCATGCAGGCCGCTCCCGTTCATGGCTCCGCCCCAACGCCACAACCTGCGTTTACCTAAATACCGCAAACTCTAAACCTCTCTATTAACTGCTTTTAATAAGAACGGTTTTATGTGCTTTACTTCATATGCTTGATTTCATATTTTAAAAAATGATAACGCAGCAAAGATCAGACGTAGATGGCGCTGCGAGCGCCTGCAACCTCACTGCGGCTTGCGTTTGGGGCCGCTAACCTATAATGTGTTTCTGCTTGCATACGCAAACACACCCAAGCGCTAGGGGCCCCAACGCTTTGCGTCCCCTAAACTAAAACTCTCTATTAGGGAGTTTTAGTTTAGGGGACGCGAGGCGTTGGGGCCCCTAGCGCTTGGGTGCGTTTGCGTACGCGGATGTAAACTTTTGGCAGCAACACGATTACGCCAGTGCCGAAAATTCACACCAGCAGCGAGATAGAATAGACTTGGTTACAGCAATATTAGCTGTTTTTGTCCGTTTGAGCTTTAGGCCACCAGGTGGATGCACCATGTAGATCGCTCCCGTTTACTCCCCCGCCCCAGTGCCCTGTCCGCCTGCGTTTAACCAAATACCGGACACGCTTAACCTCTCTAATATATATAAAAATGACGTCTGTCGACACTTGGCGAAAGATTTATCGGATTATCTACCCGCTAACTACTCGTAAGTTCTCGTACACCTCGAGAGTCACGCAGGTAACGTGACTGCTTAGGGGTAGCGATGTTTTCGGCCGCCCCAAGGACGCAAGTAGACGTAGCGGTCTGCGCATGCGCAGTACCGTCGCCCCTAGTTCTTACGTACGCAAGCCGGTTGCGTCCCCTAAACTAAAGCTCTCTATTGACTCTATGGGGTACGTGGTGGCCCCGCGAAGCTGCACGAATTATCGCGCGCCCGGAAAGTCGGTCGTTGATTGCACACTGTAAAACTCCTTCAGCCGACGACACGGCGTCAAAATACGACTCGTTAAGATCCCTCTGTTACTTGAGCCAGCACTACCGCGACTTTCGTTCGCTTTCAATAAAGTCACACCTAATTTTACCTGATAGAAGCAAAAATTCCCTGTGTATTTCCAGACTATTCGAAATCTCTGAGAATTCCCGGTTGGTAGACACCCTGGATATGCCACCATAGTTTTTACATTCGATAGCTGCGGCTCATTAGGTTGCATTCTAAGCTGCTACTCGCAACGGCTGATATTGCAGCACAGCAGACGACTGAGTGAGCCAGAGCAAGTGTCAAGTCGCAATATCTTGCTCCCACGTGACTAACTTCTGCGTCGTGAGATCACAACACAGCAGAAACGAAACTTACGGTACAAAAAGTAGCGCAATAAATTATTTAGGGCGTCATGAGGTTTTGCGAATATTTTTTTTTATTTCTGAGGTTTATACTTTCATTTAAAGCAAAAAATGAAGAATCGAAAATACGTCAGCACACCATAAACAAGCACGGCAATGCCAAATTAGGGCTCTGGCACTAACAAGTTTTGGCATCATACATTTGAACAGTATTTACTCAGAAGTATGCATACATTTATCGGTAACTACAATACATTATAAAAATAAAACTCAACCAGAGGGTCTTTAGAACTCTTTTTTTGCACAACAGCATCCCAAGTGCGCCAAAATGATGGTGGTGGTAACAACTTTATTAAAATTCTGCTCAGGTAAGGTCAATGTGACAAAATGCTTTGAGATCTATGATGTCACGGTCATGCACCGGCGATGTGGTTCAGGAGTAAAATTTTTTTTTCTTGGGGAGCTGTGAGATCCTGGCCATTTGCTCTATTATAGTAACCAAACCTTTTCAAACAATTAAATTGCTGTCTTCAAGCAAGAATATGTGATACTTACAGGGACGCTTTGATCATCAGCCTCTGTGGAAACTGAAACCAATAGTAAGTATATCAACTTAATTGTCGCTGCATGTATAACAATTAAGGGGAAGGGCATAAGATGACATAGTGCATTACCCGTATGCTTGATGACTACAGGCTTGGAAGGCTTTACCATGGGATCGAGACCCGCCTGAAAAGCACACAACAAACCAGCTCTGAGGAGGGGTATGGCACAAATGTTCACCACAATACTTTAAGGACAGCACTGAAGTTTTTGTGAAGTTTATTACTAAGCAGTTTTGATATTGCAATATTAATGAGGTAATGAAGCATGCACAAGGCTTGGGTTCATTAATGTAATCAGAGTCCTTCTGTTGCTGCAAGATGGGCCTGGAATTGCGAGATGCACTGCAATGCTCTCTCAACAAGGACAAAGTGCACATGCCTAAGTTTCAGGTCTCATGTCTACGCTGCTAACAATATAAATTTTTTTTACGTGGCATGATCTCTCATGGAGTTTATCATATTAGGGTCAGGTGCTGCTACACATTTCAAACACATCTTTGCTAAGCATTTGACAGGTTGCACTGGCTTACATATAAACCCTATCAGTAACATAACTTATTGCTCACTGCTAGAGCACAGCTCTTCAAACAGTCCGGTGGATGGCGACTCCTTGCGATGGTTTAGAAACTGGTTTTCTAACATGAAGATGTGTATGTTTGCTCTCACTATAGTAACAGAAGGAAGCTAAAACTGGGCTAAGTTCAATATGTAAGTACAGATTGAGGGAGGCTCTGAGATGAGCCTCCCTGCTCCACTAATAAAATGTAAGTACAGTCACTAAGTAATTCTTGAATGATTATATCAATAGTCATGACAAACGGTGCTTATAACTTTACAGCATCAACTTTCTCCTACAGCTATGCCTTACACAAGCTTTAAGCTGTTTGAAGTTATACATGTGCAACCTAATGTGCATCCTTCAGTAATTTCCTTGATGCAAGTTCACATTATTCAGCCCATCAAAACAGCCAAAGAGTTTATCTGTTCTTGGGCATGCATATCTTGAGTAAGAAAATGAACTTGTGCATTTTGCATATATTCCTCTCATGTAGAAAACTGAGTACAAACAAAGACACACCCTCTGAAGGATTCCCATGTTTGATGTTTGGTAGCGTTTGTCTGGCAGTGAACCAGTACACAAACGTGGAGATGCTGACGAGGTGGTCACGTGAACAGGCGAGGTCGCCGCTGTCAGAGACTGAAACGCGAAGGATACATATGTGAGCTTAGCAGTGCTAAAAGTAACTTTAATACGAAAAGACAACATCAAGAATGCCATGTGCAGAAGTTCTATGTTTGGACAAGGCACATAGTTGCAGTAACAGAAAAAAAAGAAAAAGAAATAACAATAAATGCAGGAGACTACAATGGAAAACACAGGCATAGATATCAAAGGAGTGAGTGACCCATATTGAGAAAAGAAAATAGAAGGGCTGTGATGTCATTTTTCGTGAAGCCAGATGTGTGTGCACTGCCATGCTGCATGGGCACTGCTTTGTTGTGCAGCGCTACAGCCTCTATTGCTTACCACTGTGCTTCTTGTAACAAACGAATACCCCTGCCACTAGTCTACATCAAGAGGGTAAGTTGGAGTAAGCTTGGCACTCTGATGTCAAGCCCCACTGCTAGCAACTGTGATGCCTTTGCTAATAGTGCTTACTCACAAAACGAAGTTCACAGCCATGTGACATGCGATTTCCATCCCACCTTTCTCCCAGCAAGAAGCATAGGCAGGCCATCTCTCGAGTCTTTTTCTCTTCTTTATGTTAACAAGGAAACAAAGGCAATGATGCCTTGCATTTTGTTTTTGAAGCTAGAGTGACTACCATTTAAAACCATTACCAGATAAGCCGAATATTTCATTAGAGGGACAACACGTGAATGTTTATTTGGTTTCCCATTGACCCAATAAAAAAAAATCCCCTTAAACCAGAAATTCAATCAACCCAAACTTCAGCAGCTGACATCGATCCCTGTTATTCAGCTCAGTAAGAGGTCCAGATTGGCATGCTTGGAGGAGGTGAGTCCACCAGCCACACAACTAGGAAAGGCTGTGTCTGTGGACAGAAACAGCTGTGCCAATGTAGATGACGTTGTGGAAACCTGCAAGGCTGACACCATAGAAACAATAATCGAGGAAGTGCCTAAACAGGCTCATAATTGTGTGAGGACATTGCCCTGGAGCCACAAGAACCAACCTCAAAGGACGCAGCTGATGTTCCCCGAATAAGTTCGTGCTTTTTTTCAACAAAGTGCAGCTTTTGCGACAGCGCACAGATCTGCCCATAGCTGAGAAGCCACAATTACTTAAAGAAGTACTGACATGAAAGTGTTGTGTTGTGCTTTTTTGCATTCTTAGGTAGTTGTCAACTTTATAATTATACAAAGGCTAAATTTCTCGAGAGTGCCTCACAAATATTTAAACAACACCTTTTAAACGGCTCATTCAAGATGCACGCCAAGCACAGCGCAGCTTCGGATGAGAAAAAGGTGACTCAACAACGTCACCAAAAGGGGAGGTGGTGATCATGTGATATCACAAACAACTTAAGAGGCTGGCAGTCAGCCTGGCGCCATACAATGACTGCACCGCCAAAAGCTGTCAATTCGGCCATTCTAATTGTGCACCGTTCTTGAAAACGCAGAGGGACACACTCTCCCCTCTTGTCCCTTCGAGTGCTGAATAGACTCAGATTTCTGTAGCAGGGCTATAGTATAGCCATAGTGTATGTGCACATGCCAGGTAGTATCTCGTACCATGATATAACCACCACGTGCTTTGATGACATCTTGAGTCTTCTTCCGAAATAGTCAAATGAAAAGGTAATGTAATGAATTATTTGTGGTTTGTTTGTTGTGTTTGTTGGTATTTGTGGTTTGTTAACGAAGCTTTCCCTCAAGTCTAAATATTTTAAGGCAGTTTTCCTAGCCTCTAAAGCCGCTCGAGTTCGCTCTTCTCCTTGAGCGGCCATTTTTCCTAGAAAGTATGCCTTCCAACTACTCTGCCCTTAAACTGGCTCTCTCAACTACTACACGCAGAGACAAAGCAACAGCGCGCGCATTAGATC
Organism: Dermacentor andersoni; assembly: GCF_023375885.2. Lineage (NCBI taxonomy): Eukaryota > Metazoa > Arthropoda > Arachnida > Ixodida > Ixodidae > Dermacentor > Dermacentor andersoni. Next base: position 87,284,950 of record NC_092815.1, read on the forward strand.
CCATAGATGAGATGAATATTTACAATTAGTATTAGGGTTAAAATTATATTCGAGTGCTGATTGCCGTGCTATCGTTTGCTAACGAAGCTTTCCCTCAAGTCTAAATATTTTAAGGCAGTTTTCCTAGCCTCTAAAGCCGCTCGAGTTCGCTCTTCTCCTTGAGCGGCCATTTTTCCTAGAAAGTATGCCTTCCAACTACTCTGCCCTTAAACTGGCTCTCTCAACTACTACACGCAGAGACAAAGCAACAGCGCGCGCATTAGATCCCATAGATGAGATGAATATTTACAATTAGTATTAGGGTTAAAATTATATTCGAGTGCTGATTGCCGTGCTATCGTTGGCTAACGAAGCTTTCCCTCAAGTCTAAATATTTTAAGGCAGTTTGTCGTGTGCGTATCGTGGCTACGCACGCTTATATCGCATTCCGTTTCTCTACCACGGCTGCGCTTTAAAACCACGGCGCTGCAGTTTTTGCTTTTCTTTTCTTTCTTCTTCTCCGCCCTTAAACTGGCTCTCTTAACTGTACTACACGCAGAGACAAAGAAACAGCGCGCGAATGCGATCCCATAGATGAGATGAATATATATATATATATATATATATATATATATATATATATATATAGAAAACTATCAGTCATAGCTCTCGTAGTATAGCCCTCTGGGCCGTTTCCTTTTTTTTTTCGAAAGTAGTCCTATTAGGGTTATTATAATTACACGAAGGTACTTCGCCCTCATCAGCAGCAGTCCTTGGTATAGTTATTCTGGCGGCTAGCTTCCCACGCTATGCGTGCCGCCATCGCACCTGGTTAAGCTTTTCCTAGACGCTAGAGCTATGCGTTGTCCGCGCAACCTTGAGCGATCGGAAAGCACGTTTCCCCCTCTTGGCCGGCGGAGAAGGGATGCTTCGTTCCGGCCGCGAAGCTCTCCACATCTCTGTAAGGTGCCTTGTGGATGTCTCGCGCTGAAGATGCCCTCTCGGTGAGCGCATATTTCACCCCTCATCTTTTAAGAGGTTCAATACATACGAGCATTTGTCTAGCAAACCAGATTTTTTTCAAGGGAATTTTCCACGTCTCAGTAATTTCTCTCGTCGTATTCGAGTGCTGATTGCCGTGTTATAGTTTGTTAACGAAGCTTTCCCTCAAGTCTAAATATTTTAAGGCAGTTTTCCTAGCCTCTAAAGCCGCTCGAGTTCGCTCTTCTCCTTGAGCGGCCATTTTTCCTAGAAAGTATGCCTTCCAACTACTCTGCCCTTAAACTGGCTCTCTCAACTACTACACGCAGAGACAAAGCAACAGCGCGCGCATTAGATCCCATAGATGAGATGAATATTTACAATTAGTATTAGGGTTAAAATTATATTCGAGTGCTGATTGCCGTGCTATCGTTTGCTAACGAAGCTTTCCCTCAAGTCTAAATATTTTAAGGCAGTTTGTCGTGTGCGTATCGTGGCTACGCACGCTTATATCGCATTCCGTTTCTCTACCACGGCTGCGCTTTAAAACCACGGCGCTGCAGTTTTTGCTTTTCTTTTCTTTCTTCTTCTCCGCCCTTAAACTGGCTCTCTCAACTACTACACGCAGAGACAAAGCAACAGCGCGCGCATTAGATCCCATAGATGAGATGAATATTTACAATTAGTATTAGGGTTAAAATTATATTCGAGTGCTGATTGCCGTGCTATCGTTTGCTAACGAAGCTTTCCCTCAAGTCTAAATATTTTAAGGCAGTTTGTCGTGTGCGTATCGTGGCTACGCACGCTTATATCGCATTCCGTTTCTCTACCACGGCTGCGCTTTAAAACCACGGCGCTGCAGTTTTTGCTTTTCTTTTCTTTCTTCTTCTCCGCCCTTAAACTGGCTCTCTTAACTGTACTACACGCAGAGACAAAGAAACAGCGCGCGAATGCGATCCCATAGATGAGATGAATATATATATATATATATATATATATATATATATATATATATATATATATATATATATATATATATATATATATATATATATATATATATATATATATATATATATATATATATATATATATATATATAGAAAACTATCAGTCATAGCTCTCGTAGTATAGCCCTCTGGGCCGTTTCCTTTTTTTTTTTCGAAAGTAGTCCTATTAGGGTTATTATAATTACACGAAGGTACTTCGCCCTCATCAGCAGCAGTCCTTGGTATAGTTATTCTGGCGGCTAGCTTCCCACGCTATGCGTGCCGCCATCGCACCTGGTTAAGCTTTTCCTAGACGCTAGAGCTATGCGTTGTCCGCGCAACCTTGAGCGATCGGAAAGCACGTTTCCCCCTCTTGGCCGGCGGAGAAGGGATGCTTCGTTCCGGCCGCGAAGCTCTCCACACCTCTGTAAGGTGCCTTGTGGATGTCTCGCGCTGAAGATGCCCTCTCGGTGAGCGCATATTTCACCCCTCATCTTTTAAGAGGTTCAATACATACGAGCATTTGTCTAGCAAACCAGATTTTTTTCAAGGGAATTTTCCACGTCTCAGTAATTTCTCTCATCGTATTCGAGTGCTGATTGCCGTGTTATAGTTTGTTAACGAAGCTTTCCCTCAAGTCTAAATATTTTAAGGCAGTTTTCCTAGCCTCTAAAGCCACTCGAGTTCGCTCTTCTCCTTGAGCGGCCATTTTTCCTAGAAAGTATGCCTTCCAACTACTCTGCCCTTAAACTGGCTCTCTCAACTACTACACGCAGAGACAAAGCAACAGCGCGCGCATTAGATCCCATAGATGAGATGAATATTTACAATTAGTATTAGGGTTAAAATTATATTCGAGTGCTGATTGCCGTGCTATCGTTTGCTAACGAAGCTTTCCCTCAAGTCTAAATATTTTAAGGCAGTTTGTCGTGTGCGTATCGTGGCTACGCACGCTTATATCGCATTCCGTTTCTCTACCACGGCTGCGCTTTAAAACCACGGCGCTGCAGTTTTTGCTTTTCTTTTCTTTCTTCTTCTCCGCCCTTAAACTGGCTCTCTCAACTACTACACGCAGAGACAAAGCAACAGCGCGCGCATTAGATCCCATAGATGAGATGAATATTTACAATTAGTATTAGGGTTAAAATTATATTCGAGTGCTGATTGCCGTGCTATCGTTTGCTAACGAAGCTTTCCCTCAAGTCTAAATATTTTAAGGCAGTTTGTCGTGTGCGTATCGTGGCTACGCACGCTTATATCGCATTCCGTTTCTCTACCACGGCTGCGCTTTAAAACCACGGCGCTGCAGTTTTTGCTTTTCTTTTCTTTCTTCTTCTCCGCCCTTAAACTGGCTCTCTTAACTGTACTACACGCAGAGACAAAGAAACAGCGCGCGAATGCGATCCCATAGATGAGATGAATATATATATATATATATATATATATATATATATATATATAGAAAACTATCAGTCATAGCTCTCGTAGTATAGCCCTCTGGGCCGTTTCCTTTTTTTTTTTCGAAAGTAGTCCTATTAGGGTTATTATAATTACACGAAGGTACTTCGCCCTCATCAGCAGCAGTCCTTGGTATAGTTATTCTGGCGGCTAGCTTCCCACGCTATGCGTGCCGCCATCGCACCTGGTTAAGCTTTTCCTAGACGCTAGAGCTATGCGTTGTCCGCGCAACCTTGAGCGATCGGAAAGCACGTTTCCCCCTCTTGGCCGGCGGAGAAGGGATGCTTCGTTCCGGCCGCGAAGCTCTCCACATCTCTGTAAGGTGCCTTGTGGATGTCTCGCGCTGAAGATGCCCTCTCGGTGAGCGCATATTTCACCCCTCATCTTTTAAGAGGTTCAATACATACGAGCATTTGTCTAGCAAACCAGATTTTTTTCAAGGGAATTTTCCACGTCTCAGTAATTTCTCTCGTCGTATTCGAGTGCTGATTGCCGTGTTATAGTTTGTTAACGAAGCTTTCCCTCAAGTCTAAATATTTTAAGGCAGTTTTCCTAGCCTCTAAAGCCGCTCGAGTTCGCTCTTCTCCTTGAGCGGCCATTTTTCCTAGAAAGTATGCCTTCCAACTACTCTGCCCTTAAACTGGCTCTCTCAACTACTACACGCAGAGACAAAGCAACAGCGCGCGCATTAGATCCCATAGATGAGATGAATATTTACAATTAGTATTAGGGTTAAAATTATATTCGAGTGCTGATTGCCGTGCTATCGTTTGCTAACGAAGCTTTCCCTCAAGTCTAAATATTTTAAGGCAGTTTTCCTAGCCTCTAAAGCCGCTCGAGTTCGCTCTTCTCCTTGAGCGGCCATTTTTCCTAGAAAGTATGCCTTCCAACTACTCGGAACCGACTATCGCGGACAACATGAGTCTCTTTCCACGTAAGTGTGAGGCTCGGAGGAGGAGCTGTGGCGCTTGAAAGTAGCGTGGGGCCTGACGAACCAACCGACTGAGCTATCTTTCCGGGCAACATCGAAGGGTCACGAGTTCAAATCACCTGTTATGTTCCTTTTTTTTTTTCCGCCCCTTTTTCTTTCTTTTTTTTTTCTTTCTTTTAATGTCTTTTCCTTTATTTTATCACCGTACGGGAACCCTCCTAAAAAAAAAAAAAAGAAAGATATATATCTTCAAATATGTATGGCCTCACACTCACATGTGCAGGTCATAAATACCAGGTTCTCTAGCCGAGTGCCATCCATGCGGTATAACCGAGCTCAGATTGGTCCACCTTGACTGACCAAGTAGGGCACCACTGTAGGTTAAATGAGGCGTACAACTCCTGCGGGACCCGCCGTAGTTGCTCAGTGGTTATGGTGTTAGACTGCTGAGCACGAGGTGGCGGGATCGGACCCCGACCACGGCGGCCGCATTTCGATGGGGGCGAAATGCGAAAACACCCGTGTACTTAGAATTAAGTGCACGTTAAAGAACCCCAGGTGGTCGAAATTTTCGGAGTCCTCCACTACGGCGTGCATAATCAGAAAGTGGTTTTGTCACGTAAAACCCCATAAATTAATTTTTAATTTAACTCCTACGGGGACGGTAGAGTATCCGTCTCCAGTGCAAGAGGACCGTGATTCAAATCCCGGTGCCGCGCTATTCTCCACCGGAAAATACAAAAAAAAAAAAAAACCGTGTGTTGAGAAAATTGCACAAACAGGCCTGGAGTGCGGCCTGATCCCGGTGACCAGAACCGGTAACGCACTCTCTCACCAGAGCAGGATTGGCCACCCTGGTGCAGTACTTGGCCACAACCTCCTATATGAATACAACAATCGAACCCCGGCCCTCAGTCCCCAGCAGCCGCGAAGCAACTGACCACGGCGGCGGTCAGATCTGTGACGCTGCAGAGGGTGCTAAGAATACCTGGCTCCGGACAGGCCGCCATTGGAATCTGAACCTGGCAACGTTTAACGTTAGAACGCTATCTAGTGAGGCGAGTCTAGCAGTGTTATTGGAGGAATTAGAGGGTAGTAAATGGGATATAATAGGACTCAGTGAGGTTAGGAGGACAAAAGAAGCATATACAGTGCTAAAAAGCGGGCATGTACTGTGTTACCGGGGCTTAGCGGAGAGACGAGAACTAGGAGTCGGATTCCTGATTAATAAGGAAATAGCTGGTAACATACAGGAATTCTATAGCATTAACGAGAGGGTGGCATGTCTTGTGGTGAAACTTAATAAGAGGTGCAAAATGAAGGTTGTACAGGTCTACGCTCCTACATCTAGTCATGATGACCAGGAAGTCGAAAGCTTTTATGAAGACGTAGAATCGGCGATGGGTAAAGTCAAAACAAAATACACTATACTGATGGGCGACTTCAATGCCAGGGTAGGCAAGAAGCAGGCTGGAGACAAGTCAGTGGGGGAATATGGCATAGGCTCTAGGAATAGCAGAGGAGAATTATTAGTAGAGTTTGCAGAACAGAATAATATGCGTATAATAAATACCTTTTTCCGCAAGCGGGTTAGCCGAAAGTGGACGTGGAGGAGCCCGAATGGTGAGACTAGAAATGAAATCGACTTCATACTCTGCGCGAACCCTGGCATCATTCAAGATGTAGACGTGCTCGGCAAGGTACGCTGCAGTGACCACAGGATGGTAAGAACTCGAATTAGCCTAGACTTGAGGAGGGAACGAAAGAAACTGGTACACAAGAAGCCAATCAATGAGTTAGCGGTAAGAGGGAAACTAGAGGAATTCCGGATCAAACTACAGAACAGGTATTCGGCTTTAACTCAGGAAGAGGACCTTAGTGTTGAAGCAATGAACGACAATCTCATGGGCATCATCAAGGAGTGCGCAATAGAAGTCGGTGGTAACGCCGTTAGACAGGAAACCAGTAAGCTATCGCAGGAGACGAAAGATCTGATCAAGAAACGCCAATGTATGAAAGCCTCTAATCCTACAGCTAGAATAGAACTGGCAGAACTTTCTAAGTTAATCAACAAGCGTAAGACAGCGGACATCAGGAACTATAATATGGATAGAATTGAACAGGCTCTCAGGAAAGGAAGAAGCCTAAAAACAGTGAAGAAGAAACTAGGAATAGGCAAGAATCAGATGTGTGCGTTAAGAGACAAAGCCGGCAATATCGTTACTAATATGGACGAGATAGTTCAAGTGGCTGAGGAGTTCTATAGAGATTTATACAGTACCAGTGGCACCCACGACGATAGTGGAAGAGAGAATAGCCTAGAGGAATTCGAAATCCCACAGGTAACGCCAGAAGAAGTAAAGAAAGCCTTAGGAGCTATGCAAAGGGGGAAGGCAGCTGGGGAGGATCAGGTAACAGCAGATTTGTTGAAGGATGGTGGTCAGATTGTTCTAGAGAAACTGGCCACCCTGTATACGCAATGCCTCATAACCTCGAGCGTACCGGAATCTTGGAAGAACGCTAACATAATCCTAATCCATAAGAAAGGGGACGCCAAAGACTTGAAAAATTATAGACCGATCAGCTTACTGTCCGTTGCCTACAAAGTATTTACTAAGGTAATCGCAAATAGAATCAGGAACACCTTAGACTTCTGTCAACCAAAGGACCAGGCAGGATTCCGTAAAGGCTACTCAACAATAGACCATATTCACACTATCAATCAAGTGATAGAGAAATGTGCAGAATATAACCAACCCTTATATATAGCTTTCATTGATTACGAGAAAGCGTTTGATTCAGTCGAAACCTCAGCAGTCATGGAGGCATTACGGAATCAGGGTGTAGATGAGCCATATGTAAAAATACTGGAAGATATCTATAGCGGCTCCACAGCCACCGTAGTCCTCCACAAAGAAAGCAACAAAATCCCTATAAAGAAAGGCGTCAGACAGGGAGATACGATATCTCCAATGCTATTCACAGCATGTTTACAGGAGGTATTCAGAGGCCTGGAGTGGGAAGAATTGGGGATAAAAGTTGATGGAGAATACCTTAGCAACTTGCGATTCGCTGATGATATTGCCTTGCTTAGTAACTCAGGAGACCAATTGCAATGCATGCTCACTGACCTGGAGAGACAAAGCAGAAGGGTGGGTCTGAAAATTAATCTGCAGAAAACTAAAGTACTGTTTAACAGTCTCGGAAGAGAACAGCAGTTTACGATAGGTAGCGAAACACTGGAAGTGGTAAGGGAATACATCTACTTAGGGCAGGTAGTGACCACGGATCCGGATCATGAGACTGAAATAACCAGAAGAATAAGAATGGGTTGGGGTGCGTTTGGCAGGCATTCTCAAATCATGAACAGTAGGTTGCCACTATCCCTCAAAAGGAAAGTGTACAACAGCTGTGTGTTACCAGTACTCACATATGGGGCAGAAACCTGGAGGCTTACGAAAAGGGTTCTGCTGAAATTGAGAACGACGCAACGAGCTATGGAAAGAAGAATGATGGGTGTAACGTTAAGGGATAAGAAAAGAGCAGATTGGGTGAGGCAACAAACGCGGGTAAACGACATCTTAGTTGAAATCAAGAAAAAGAAATGGGCATGGGCCGGACATGTAATGAGGAGGGAAGATAACCGATGGTCACTAAGAGCTACGGACTGGATTCCAAGAGAAGGGAAGCGTAGCAGGGGGCGGCAGAAAGTTAGGTGGGCAGATGACATTAAGACGTTTGCAGGGACAACATGGCCACAATTAGTACATGACCGGGGCAGTTGTAGAAGTATGGGAGAGGCCTTTGCCCTGCAGTGGGCGTAACTAGGCTGATGATGATGATGATGATGATGAGGAATGGAGATTCCATAGCGTGATTACTTCATCAATGGCTATCCAACAAAATGATAAAAACAAGGCATATTTAACAGGGATAAGCGGGCTAGTTGGTGGTCGTTAATGGAATGCATCATGTAACCGCACTGAAAAACAAGGGACAAGGAAGGAACACACAAGACAGGCGCGGAACTTCAACTAAGATTTACTACGGGGTAAATCGGAACGTGACACGTGGCAGGGGACGGTCTCTAAGTTTCTGCAGAAACACTTGCGCTTACTCAGATTTGACGACCCGTTCATGATAAAGAATTCTGAGGAGCTTATCGCATTTCTTCATGACCATGAAGGCTCGAGGGAACCGCTGTTTTCGTTTTCCATTGATGTCACTGACCTATTTTATTCCATTCCACAAGATATTTTGCTATGCGCCATTAGAGAATCCATTGATGACTACGGCCCTGTGGCCTTTCAGAACGCATGTGGTGTAAGTGTGGACCACTTTTTAGAAATTCTGCATTTTTATTTGGCATCGACCATCGTTAATTTCGAAGGAAAGAACTACGTCCAAAAGCGTGGAGTGTGCATTGGTTCATGTATTGCCCCTTTATTAAGTGACATATTTTTATCATATTGTGACAAGCGAATTGCTGAACGCATTGACACAGCCTACTCGGCTAAGATTTTTAGATATGTTGACGATTATGCCATTTTCTTGAAAGGGGCTGGGGAGGGAGGCGGTTCAGCTGCAGTAGAGCGCGTTCTTGCAATTTTCCGAGAATGCGTGTTTGGGTTGAATTTCACCTGTGAGTTGCCTACACATGGATGCCTGCAGTTCCTGGACATTTTCATTATTATTGCTGGAACCCATGCGTGCTGGAGGTATCAGCCTCGATCAAAAAAAGGTATTTTAAACTACCAGTCAGCTCATTCGAAGCTTGTAAAAAGGGGAATCGCAAAAAACTGCCTGCGTGCTGCTCTTGATAAGTCCTGCCAGCATGAAATGCAACATAGCGTGTTCCTACAGTTGCAAAGACTGCACAGCGCAGGATTTCAGCATCATATGGTCACCTCGGTGCTAGAAACCCTTGCCAAGGAAGCGCAGGGCCCATCAGAGCTCCGCCCAAGCGTAGAGCCACAACGTCGTAGACCTGTTGCCATCCCGTACTACCACCAAATCTCCCACCGTCTCAAAAAGGTGGCTGCAAAATGTGAAGTACCGGTGGTTTTCACGGCGCCAAAGAAACTGGCGGGCATGTGCAAGATGGTGCAGGGTAAGAACAAAAGAAATGAATGTGATATCAAGCACGTCGACAGGTTCGTCCCATGCAGAGTAGGGGTAGTGTACCAGATACCTCTCTCCTGTGGCAATAGCTACATAGGGCAGACAGGACGGTGCCTAAACGTCAGACTGCAGGAGCACCGCGCAGGAGTTGAAGGATTGGCGGGGGGTGGAAAACTGGCTGACCATTGTCGCCACTGTAGTAATTGCACGCCCAGGTTCCGCGACACTAAAGTCTTGAAGATGTTTGCGTCACAACTGAGCCGTGAAATATACGAAGCTTACTGTATAAAAATGCAATCTGGCAGCTGCGTAAGCAGTTCTTCAGTATCATTGAGTGATAAAGAATACAAATATTTACAAGCAAATTTGCGGCACTCACGCCCACATGCCAACGTCGAGTGATGGCTGTCCGATGATTGGCAAGGGTGATTACGATACCTGTTTAAATGTGAGATTTCCCGTAGTAAATCTTAGTTGAAGTTCCGCGCCTGTCTTGTGGGTTCCTTCCTTGTCCCTTGTTTTTCAGTGCGGTTACATGATGCATTCCATTAAAAACAAGGCAAAAATGTTCTGTCAGTACTCTATTAATAAGAAAGAGTGCATGAAGCAGTACCTTATGTCAGGCAACTCGAATAATTAGGTGTGGCTTTTTATTGCTGTTTTGTTTATTATTTTGTGTCATGATTATTCAGCCACTCCCAGAATAGCACTTTTTGGCTCTATGGATCATTTCGTTTTAAGAACAGATTCTCACAGTCCCTTCGAGCTCATCTTAAAGGTTCCCTCACCAGGCCACATAGAAAATTTTGGTTATAAGTTGGAAGTTGTTACGTGCCCTCCAAGGAGGGCTCTACCACAACAGTTCTTCAGATTAGTTCATTAATAGCAGAGATATAAATACTTGAAGTGCTACAAACACATGATTTCAGAAGACGAACTTCATCGCCAACGCTCTTTCTACTTGCACCGTCTACCCTCTGCAAGCGAAATTCCTTCCCTGCGTTATCCCATACCGGAGCCAGAGGATCACATGACAAATGCATCACGGGCCCTGCCTTCTTTCTTTTTTCTCTCTCCCTCATTTTTTTGCTTGTGGCACAATTCCGCTGACGGTTTAGTGTGCAAGCTGTTGCATTTGTCTCGTTTCGCGCAGCACACCATTTTGCGTACTGTGCACAAAGACACTGGACTAGCGGTATAAGTTAGTGCTGCACAAACACTGAGGCAGATGCAAGCGGGTCACAGAGCATGATCACGTGCTGAAACATGATAGAAAATGGCATAGTTTTTCTCTCTGCGCGCATCACTGCATGAGGTGGAAACAAGTGGACGAAACGGAAAGACATCGCTCTTGCTAGGGTACGAGCGGGTCAGCAAGCGGCAGTGGGTCTTCGGCCGACGACTGTATCAATGGCTTGAATAGCCTGAAGCTTTCCAGCATCGATCACGACAAGGAAAACATAGAACCTTCTCAGCCGAAAGAGGTTGTACGCCTTTTCTCCAAGAAATGCAAGCAAACTCTGAGCCCGAGCGAACGTATGGACGCCTGCGCCGAGCCCGAAGGAGAAATTCTGGCGCAGTATTTGGAGCCACAGCAATGTCAAGCAGTTACCCGTCAAGGAAGTTTGGAACAGCCAAGCAAGCAAAACACTTGTGAAGTGCAGTTAAGCGATGAGAACTGTAGTGTTGTGATGAGTGCTCCTCTCGCCATGTCCACACCGCGTCCCTCAAAAGTTTTGGGACTAAACGAGCCGACCTGGCACGCGAAGGCCAACGCGGAGACAGCAGAAGTCAACACTCTGCCAAGTCCCCTAACAGGAATTGAACAAAACCTCTGCAGTGAATTCGGTCCTCAACACTGTGAACAGATGTGTACAAATGTGCTTGACCCTGTGAAACAGCGCCTGTCGTTTGGCTCCAGCGAAGGTACGGAGGAAGCCAAGGCAAAGCATGTATTTGATAATCAACTGTTTTGTAGTGTTATCGAACCATTGCCTTCCTCTAGTCACATTGAAACTGATCAAGAGCTTGTCGCACATGTGCCTACTGAGATCCTGGTGTGCGATACGAGTTTCGTTGTCTCACAGAAACCCGCCAAAGAGAAGCTTCAGGCTGCAGCATCTGGTACATCGGCTTACAGGGGGCACAATGAGCAGCAAAGCTTAGCAGTGACCTCCACATCTTCTTCCACAGAGCACACATTGACGACTTCGGATGATGCTCCCGGAGAACAGTGTAAACAGGCCTTCCCTACCCCTGTAGTCACAAACCTTGCCACACAATCCGAGTGCTTGCCTACAGTTCAAAGTGGTGTGGAGATGGCCTGTCAGACATCTTTCTGCTTTGGTAATGTTCCCACTACAAGCACTGCCCACAGTGCCGGGCAGTGCTTCGACCCGGGCACAAAGTAAAACAAAAACACGCAGACATTCAGTCTGTATGTTTTATTATTTGTCTAAACTTTGATTAATTTATTGAAGCAACAGATTAAACAAATAACTGATGTTGCCTTGAATACTTCTTGAAGTCATGTGTGAGGTCACAGCATGGCCATGTACGCAGGTGCACTTGCGCGATTGTCTTCGACTCTCCGGCTGGGAGCGCGGCACCCGCAAGGGCAAACAGAATTTAATTTGAAATTTAAGCTCTTTCCACGGTGCATATATAATACTTAGCAGACACGATCATTAGCACGCATTGTATGCACTGCGCTTGTCAGCTCAAAATGGCCAGACTTGGTGAGGGGCCCTTTAATGTGAATCTACTGTATATTACTTTAACATATCTTGTGATATGAAGATAAGAGTCTGCCTTGCACTGCAAGTCAGAATGTTCTGGTTGCTAACTACCAGAATTTAACTAATGAACTTTTTAATTAATTTTAGAGCATGTGTTCTTTCTTGCAGATTTGAAGCAAAACAGTTGCATATTTAAATATTTGCTTTTCAAAAATTCAATGGCTAGCAAGCTTTGAAATATCCATTCCGAACATGTTCTATGAAATAAATTTTATGTCCAGTTAATAGTTCCCGCCAAAACCCTGTCACGCACACATCAGCATGATGTTAACTGGAGTGCTAATACATTTTTTAGCAGATTGTGGGGACAGATACCCTGAAACTAGTACTTGCGTTTGAATTTCTGTTAAGTAAATGTTCCTTTATAATTACTCATTTCGCTTCTGTTATTTCAGCACGTACACTGAAGTAAAGGAATGAAAAGTAATTAGTAAAACATTGTTAGCTAACTTTATAAAAACATCATAATTTTGCACGCACTTAATTTCCACTTGTTTAAGCTATTTGCATGAAGTGGCAGAACTGCACTATCTGTCACAGGAATTTATTAGAGGTGTAAATAATAGCAGTGTGCGAATACTAGAAAAATTGATTTCGTATAGGGTAGCGAGCATTCGAATAATTCGATGTAAAAATGGAATATATAGTATTCGATTTGTTGAATATTTGTTGAATGGCCTGGCTATGGTTGGTGCCTTGACGCGAACAGCGTTCGCACAGCACATGATCCCTATAGGTACAAGTATCCAGCAGGTCGGCCGAACCGATTGAAACGATTAAAGCTACACAGACTGAGGGAATAACAAAAGCCACACGTACGGAAAACACGGAAGCATGTAAGCAACAGAAGACTGCCAATAAGCACAGTAAGGCTCACTAATAAACTGAAAATCTCATTGGTATTGACGCGTCTATTCTTCTATGCAGACGACAACGAAGATAGGGACATTAACAGACTTCGTCTAGTGGGTCAGTAGGGTTTCGGCGAGGACGAAGAAGACGTGTCTCTGGCCTGTTTTGTATTTGAACAAGCTGTCCTGCGGCTCTTGAACGTCTCCCTGTCTACTGTCTGCGTTGTACTGCGACAGTATTTAGAACAACTTCGCTATCTCTCCATCCACAGAGGGAAAGAAAGCTCTTGACTCTATTGGACAGGATTCTATTTATCTATCTAATATATTTTCCAGGCCTTTGTAGACGAACTGAGTTGTTATCAGTACTGGCATATGAATTTGGTTTTCCCTTTAATAAGAGTAGAGCATACAATACATCTCGATTACTAATTATCTGGCAAGATAGCTAGCAAGATTATTGTTATATTATATGAGCAGCGTCCTGAGCTTGTGCAGCATTGTATTTTTTGCACAAAATTTGTAAGCATAAATGTTTGTGTTAAATTTTCTAATATTTGATATTCGATTTGATATTCAACTTTTTCTTTTTTGATTTGATTCAATATTTGATTCGAGTAATTGGTATTCGCACACCGCTTACGTTAAGATACAGGTGGTGTATGGTTACACTTTATCAGTAAAACACAGCACCTCATGTTGATTTTCTGCGGCAAACAGTTTAAATGTGACTGTTCATTTTGTTGCAATACAGTGAAATGGACTTGCTGACTTGCAGAGCTTTTGTAGCAGTCGTATTCTTAAATTTCACAATTGTGTGAGTGGCAATTGGAGAAAACCTCCGAAGTAATGTGATGTGTGTAAACCAGAGATACGCATTGCCAAGAAGCAATTGTCTGGTGGCAGTTGGAACACCAAATCCTGATGATCGTGGATGCACCTGCTCTGCCAAAAGTATTCATGACCACATGATAACGAAGTCGTGTAATAGCACTTGACATTCAAACTTCATGCCCTTTCAAGCCTGATTTTACAGAGACGTCTGGCTTACAGCTCTTAAGCTGCTTGCGTGGGAGCTAGTCAGTAAAACCTTGCCTCACACCTACACGGTTCACAATCACTATACCAACAGTTTTTCAAAATATGGGGGACAGAAAGAAAAAAAGGATTGAACATAAGGCAAGGTACAAGTAGCAATAAAGAAATTGGGCAAGAAATGCTGCTCATCTTACTTTTGCTGATGGAGACTTTCGAGGTCTCACAATCTGGATTAGCGGTGGCGCTGGGTTCTCGTGGATGTACTGGGGCAAGAAAGAAAACAGAGACTCAAGTGAGTACAAAATGTTGACATTGGTAACATCACATTTAAAGTCTGCCTCTCACATTAATAATTATGGGGTTTTACGTGCCGAAACCACTTTCTGATTATTAGGCACGCCGTACTGGAGGACTCCGGAAATTTCGACCACCTGGGATTCTTCAATGTGCACCTAAATCTAAGTACACGGGTGTTTTCGCATTTCGCCCCCATCGAAATGCGGCCGCCGTGGCCGGGATTCGATCCCGCGACCTTGTGCTCAGCAGCCCAACACCATAGCCACTGAGGAACCACGGCGGGTGTCTCTCACATTGTGAACAAGGGCTGACCAATATGCTGCAGCAGTATCTACTTTGCAAAGAAGACACTGTGTCTGTGTGTGTGTTTACGCTGTGTGTCTGCTTTCCCAACTGCGTGGCAGACAACCTTAGATCACCAGGGAGCAGTGTTCTGTACCATGAACCCTGAATAGAACCTAAATGTTTTGGTTTTAGTATTCATTATATGAAAAAAAAAAAAAGTTGCTGCTGGGTAATGTGCAACAGCACAGCCAGAAGTGACAGTGTTTACTATACATTGCTTGCATGTAACATCACAGACATCACATGGCCTGATTCAGATTCAACAGCACTAATTAAAATAAGCTAGAGGTCAGCAGATTAAGTAAAACTGCAGAAGGGTTGAAAATTGAGCTTATTGGTACATTTTTAAACTTATTTGGAGGAGTGCAAAATGACAAGACAAGGAAAAACAACACAGGGACGCACTTCACCTTTGTATTATCTTTTTTGTCCCGTCGTCTAGCACTTCTTCAAATAAATTTCCATAGGTAACAGTGCAATTTTTGAGCATGGAGTGCTCCTCCAAAATGGTAACAAAAATTACAATAGTGCAAGACATCCATGATGTACTGGTCCATTGGATTTGGTTGTTTGTAGTGCTGAATCTTGGTCACATAAAACAGAAACACTGTTAGCTACAATTGCTTAGTTTGTTTGTTGCCTCTTTTTGTGATGATTTACTTTCTGCTGTATTGTACAATATTGTGTTAGATGACTTATCTCTTACCCGAGCGACAGGGCTGATGACTGACCAGGGTGGCCGTGAGACCTTCCCAACACTCCGTGGGGTGCCATGGTGGGCCTGACCTTGCTCAACCTTTACTGGACTCTTTTCTGAAGTCTTGACTGGAGTCTTGACTGGAGCCTTACCTGGAGTTTTTCCAGATACAGGTGTTGGTACTTTGAACACAGTCTCCCTAGGTTTCGTGGAAACAATGGGTGAATTCCAGCTCCGCAACGGTATGTTCGATGGAGTGCGACAGCGACCTCGAACAGATCCTGCCAGATTAGTCTCTCGGCGACTCAAAAGGGGCTTAGTAGGGGCACTGCCAGTTCCCTTTTGTGGAGACTTGTGCGGGGTAAAGAGCTTCACTGGGGTCATGCGGGCAGTGCTTGTAGTTGGAACATTACCAAAGCAGAAAGACGTCTGACAGGCCATCTCCACACCACTTTGAACTATGGGCAAGCACTCGGATTGTGTGGCAAGATTTGTGACTACAGGGGTAGGGAAGTCCTGTTTGCACTGTTCTCCGGGAGCATCATCTGAAGTCATCAATGTGTGCTCTGTAGAAGAAGATGTGGAGGTCACTGCTAAGCTTTGCAGCTCATTGTGCCCCCTGTAAGACAATGTATCAGATGCTGCAGTCTGAAGCTTCTCCTTGGCGGGTTTCTGTGAGACAAGGAAACTCTTATCGCACACCAGGATCTCAGTGGGCACATGTGCGACAAGCTCTTGATCAGTTTCAATGTGACTAGAGGAAGGCAACGGTTCGATACCACTACAAAACAGTTGATTATCAAATACATGCCCTGCCTTGGCGTCCTCCGTACCTTCGCTGGAGCCAAACGACAGGCGCTGTTTCACAGGGTCAAGCACATTTGTACACATCTGTTCACAGTGTTGGGGACCGAATTCACTGCAGAGGTTTTGTTCAATTCCTGTTGAGGGACTTGGCAGAGTGTTGACTTCTGCTGTCTCCGCGTTGGCCTTCGCTTGCCAGGTCGGCTCGTTTAGTCCCGAAACTTTTGAGGGACGCGGTGTGGACATGGCGAGAGGAGCACTCATCACAACACTACAGTTCTCATCGCTTAACTGCACTTCACAAGTGTTTTGCTTGCTTGGCTGTTCCAAATTTCCTTGACGGGTAACTGCTTGACATTGCTGTGGCTCCAAATACTGCGCCAGAATTTCTCCTTCGGGCTCGGCGCAGGCGTCCATACGTTCGCTCGGGCTCAGAGTTTGCTTGCATTTCTCGGAGAAAAGGCGTACAACCTCTTTCGGCTGAGAAGGTTCTCTGTTTTCCTTGTCGTGATCGGTGCTGGAAAGCTTCAGGTTATTCAAGCCATCGATACAGTCGTCGGCCGAAGACCCACTGCCGCGTGCTGACCCGTCGGCCGAGAACAGTGAATTGTCCGCAGACCCGTTGGTGTGCCTTTCAGGCGCCGCGCTGCTGGACGTGCTGCTGTTGCAGCTTTTTGTACGGTAACGCCGGATGTAGGGAAGTCCAGATGACTTCAGCTTTTCCTCATTAATCAGAATGCTCTCGTCATCCTCGTCGACGTAAAAGCTGTAATGGGTAACATCCACTTCCGACATTGTTGCCGAAGGAGTCCGGGCAGTTCACCGCGGAGACGCTGAAGACGAAACCAAACAAGATTAAGGCATTAGACGTGCTACTGCGAACACAACAGGCTGTGTAGCACAATGCACATGAGCACAGGCAGTTAATGAGATTATTTTGAGATAATGTTCCGCTTCAGAGCGAGCTGCTAAAAATGTTCAGCGGTTTGAAAGCAACCGACACCGATTCAGTTTGCGACGAACCACTGCACGCCTATAGCCTGCAGTCAACTATCATAAGCAGTGCTGATGAAAACAAACGAAACCACGACTCAAAATTACTTACGTTATCTTGGACACTGAATTTCTTCGGCTTTCTTGCCCTGCGTTTTCCGCCAGTTCCTTCAAATAACGAAAGACGGCCGTACGTCACTCCTCGTGACCAAAACGTCAGCTCCCATTGGCCAAAAGGAGCTTACGTTTCTAAACAAATAACGCATACAAAAAACGTACTGATGATGATAGCATAACATGTCCTAACTTGTGCAATATATATAAGCACAAGAAACTAACCAACGTTCAAACTCCTTGCATATTTCAAAAACGCGGAGAACAGACCATATCAGAAAAGTTTGTGCCAGTTTGTGAAAAGTTTGTACCTTTTTCGCGGGGCAGTTAGTAAGTAAGTTTGTTCCTAGTCCAACTCTATGCCTAGTCCCTTTCAAGAGGAAGCTTTAGCTCGGGTGCTCCTATCTAAATACATGCAAAAGGATAATTCGTTTTTCTCGGCAACCACTGCACCAAATCTGACGAGGTTTGTTGTATTTAAAAGAAAAACTTGAGATCGAGTGACTGTTGGTTGCCGATTTTCGATTTAGATCGTTAAATTGTTATAAAAAATTGGCGAAAATCGAAAGCTTTCAGGAAACTAAACTCTCAAGTTTACTGCTCTTCAACTAAGGAAGGAAAGTAGTTTAGCAGAATGCGTTGATGGGCAAGTTGGTTCATTGTATTTGGAAAGATTGGATGCGCTTTGTAGAGGATCACAAGCAAGAAGACGGGACAGGTGCAAAGTCCGCCTGTCCCGTCTTCTTCCTGGTGATCGTCTACAAAGCGCATCCAATCTTTCCAAATATAAGGAAGAAAAAATGATGTCACAATTCTGTGAATTGCATATGATAGTACACACACACGCACACACACAAACAAAGATATTTACAAATCCAGAGCTTCCTGGGCATATAAAGAATGTGCGAACGCGGCAGGAAAAACGAGAGAAAGCAATCATAACTGTGAATCCCGGAGGCCCTGTGTTGCACCATTATTTTTCCTCTTGCCAGCAATGAGTCCAAGCTCCAGCGACAGGTGACTCTGCAGTCAACCGGCGTGCTCCAGCACCCCGGGCCGTCATCGGGAAAAGAGGCACGTTTTCGCCGCCGGACACACTGTTCTATTCCATTACACCATACTATGGCTTATGGAATGGAGCAGTGTGTCGTCTGTACGGAAAAACAATGGGAGAACTGGGGATGCTTCTGCGATGACGCCACCAGCAGATCGCTGCGATAGACCGGCATGTGTAGCCCGCGAAATTTAAACATGTTGTGTGTTCTCAATGTGCCCGATCTGAAGCAACCCGGAGTTGTGATCGTTACGCAGGAACTCAATGCACGCGCGCGCACCCACACACACGCACACACACACAAAGTACATTTGCGAACCTAGCGCTTGCCCTGCACATAAAGGATCTGCGAACGCGGCAGGAAAAACCGCAACAACGCTACAATCCCGGAGCCCCTGTGTTGCAGCAGTAGAACGGCGTGCTCTAGCACTCCCGGCCGTTATCGCAAAAAGAGGCACGTTTTCGCCGCCGGACAACACACTACCCTATTTCAGTACACCATAACCATACTACAAAGTTGGTTCTTTATTCTATAGTTAAACAATGACAAAGGGAGTAGATCTGCTTCCTGCCATAGTATGTTTTGCACACCGTATCTATACAAATCTACCCCAACTGGCACGGAATCTTGCGAAACCACGCCGCGCTGCTTGGACGCGCGCGCTCCGCAGCAGTCCAAAACAATCGCGATGCCTCAATGCATTACCGTTGCCGAAGTCATGTTGAAACAAGTTCATATTGGACTTCGCAAATCGGGCCGTGTGGTCGAATCGGCTGCTTTTACCGGCTTTTATGAAAATAAACATGCCTTATAAGGCCTGCCAACTGAATTGTTCTCATCAACCGCAGGTACCGGCCGCTGCCCAGTTCTTGCGTGTTTTTAAAAGAAGGTCACCTTTATCGCTGCCTTCTACTTGTTTTTCTCTGCTTGGGCTCCCTGGGACTCTCAGACGGCCTCGCGAGCTAGACGTCTGGCGATACGAAAAAAAAAATGTACGCATTCTCACTGCACTGCAAAAACGCACTGGATACACGTACGACACACGGACCTATTTGCGAGCCATTTGGAGTTTATGAGCACAAACACATATTCTCGCTGTGGCGTGAGGTGAGAATCGCCGTGCTTGAGCAAACTTCGGGTGGCCGCGCACACTACGACAGCGCGCCGGCGAGGAGGCAGAATGTCATTTCTAACTCCGCGTTTAGATTCATTGACTGCGACGTGAGGTGCCTTCTTCCCGGTAAGTGAAGCTTAACGGAGCCAGTTTTGCGATAGCCGGCGCACGGTGCAGAACAGTACGCGCGTAGAACCGGCCTACGTACGACCATGGAACAGCCATTTGATGTGTTCGCGGGCGTACAGTACTGTACGTTCTGCTCACTCTTGCAGCGCCTCGTTCACTCTTGCAGCGCATCCGCTAACCTGAATTCACTTCCCTGCGCTTCTCGCGCGCATAGATAAGATACGCCTGCGGCAGGGAGGATTCGTTCCTCATAAGTGAGAGCAGCCGCTTCTTTCCCATCTTTCAGGATAAAGCGTCGGCTGGCCGGTGCACGGCGCCGAGGGCAGCAAAATGCACATATTCTGCGTAACGATGTGTCAGCACGTGTATTGAGGTACACCTGTGCAGGTGTGCATGAACCTCGAACGCGCTCTGCTTAAAAGACTTGTGCTGCGAGTACTGCGAGGAACAATTAAGCAACATGTGTTTTAATATGCACAAAAGCAACTTGTTACTGAACACGAACTATGTGCATTCATAACATATGTTCTACGAGCCACAAGTGCGTCATGCGCTGTTAGCAGGAACCACTGACCTGCAAGGCGTTCATTGTACAGATTCTGAAACGCATCGGTGGTGCTGGTGGTGCTGGTAAACGTTATTGAAAAGGGGAAAGGGGTAGGTGGCTGAGGGATCGGGCTCAGGTAAGGTCCTGGGCCTGCTTGGCCTTCTCTGCCCAGTACACGAGTTCAAGCTGTCGGTCGACGTCCCCGGAACTGAGCCAGGCTGTCCAGTCAGTTTCGCTGCTGACGGAGGGATGAGAAAACGGGAGCGAGGTGCACTCCCACATAATGTGTGCGAGTTTCCATGTTTGTGAACAGAGCCTACACAAACTAAACGCGACCGCTTGCGTTTTATCGAGTTGCTTGGCCGGTGGTGGGAGCGTGCGACGCCTCAAGCGTTGCCTATGGGCTATTTCGTGGTAAGTCTCGCAGGGTTCCTCGTGTGTCTCCTCCTCGTTCACGCCGTCCGAATCCGCGGACGAGGCTCGGCGCACGAGATCTCGATCGAGCCAAACTGCGAGCCGACGCGTTGCCGGGCGCAGCCGCGTGAGCGGGGGTCCACACAAGGGTTTTGAATCCGCTTAGGAGGCGCGGCATGGGGACATGGTACGCCTGTTTGATAATTCTACCGCGGACGAAATTGCCGATGGCCTGCTTGCTATCGCTGATGACGGTATTCGCTTCCACATGCATGGCCATGACAATCGCGGATTCCTCCGCTTCCACCACTCGGCCAGCCATGATTGTTGTCTGTTCTATCAATCCTCCGTTGTGATCCGCTACCATTTCGGCCTGCGATGGCACGTTAGCATGATTCCACCAAAGAGGGCAAAATTTCCCGCGGATATTCCTTCGTCCTTTGTCATTGCCGTGGCGCGGTACGTTGCGTACAGCGTTGCATGCGCGTTCATTTCACGAACGTTAGTTCCTCCTGTCCCACCTGGCCATAGCAACATTCGGGAGAGCACGGTCCAGATAACACAGCGCAACAAAACACGGAGACCAACGCAAACCTAGCCCGAACGGCGCCTTTGCCACGGTACGAAACCTACGGAGCAACACGTGTCAGCGCACAGAACCATAACAAAGCCGCCATTGTGGCCCGAAAGGCGTGACCGCTACAGCAAAGAAATAAAAAAAAGAAAAGGGGGGGGGGGGAGAACCTACCATATCATTTTCTCCACACTTTTCTCCTAGTGCGTGGAGGGGGGTAGAGCCTCTCCTCAGTTTCCTTCCTCGATGCTTCACGCAAACCACGCAAAGACGCCAACGCTAAATCTGAGAAATAGCGTGCTTATATATATGTTATCACAGAACACGTTATACCCTATCGGTCGCTTAGCGTTCTGCGCATGCGCAGTGACGACCCGCTATTTTATAGCGTACGCTAAACTAAAACTGTCTAATAACTTCTAGTGCTGGCAGAAGGAAAAATATAATGACCGAGATTTGTTCAAGAAATTGCAACTTTTACACAACTTATTTTGGCAGGCTTTTCAAGCGGCCTTGTCCACTACACCCAACTCTCAACATATACACTTCGAGATTTGACTCTCCTAGAGCATCCTTTAATACAATAGCTTTTATGTGCAATTGAAATAATTTTCTGCAGGAGTCGTCCTCGTTACAATGAGCAGCCGACTGCAGCAGACACCTTGCAAGAGCACACCTGGCTTTTCAACCCATTATTCATCAGACGCTGGTATGGTTGGCACATTTGCGCGAGAAAAGGAAATCCTGCCATAACCAACTTCGGGTTGACATCTTCGCAGAGCAAAGTTTACTGTGTACAAAAATACAAACAAAACAATAACACAGTCATATGCCACAGACATACTCTGCATGATAATTTACTGAAAAGCTGCCACAAAATTTAGCCACCTTTCAAATAATTTACTTGTAAGGCATGTTAACATGCTAAGGATGAAGAATGGGTGTGTTGGTATAGCATACTAGAAGTTGGATATCACATTTCGACGGGACACACAGAAGAGACATACACAGCGGAGCGTTCTGCTGTGTGCACTTTTCTGTGTATCCAGTCAGAATGTTGCACAATCTAACTTCTAGCATACTGAATTCATTTCATGATAATTTAGTTGTCTGCTATGTATGAATGCTTAACAGGGTGCACATGATGCAGCCTAATGTGCTTATTCATGGAGAACCAGAAAACCAGCAAATGGTGTGCCAGTGTGGGGATTGAACTGGCAGCTGGAACCATAAATAAAAAACTGGTTTTGCCAGTGGAAAGCTGGCCAGGTGGCAACCCTAAACGCCATAAATGTCAACACCTGTACAAGGAAAGTGTTCGTACACTTTATTGTTGCCACAATTCCTGACGCAGCCTAAAATAAGAACAGCTGGGAATCACAGCCTAATAAGAAAATTCAACCAGCAATAGTCCTTTCCAAAGACTGCTTTATTATTGTTTTATCTTCTTCTCTCTTCTTCCATGTGAATGGATTTATATCCTTCCAAAAAGGAGCCGGGTGGGACGAAGGTCAACTGGACGAGGTGTTATGTACAGAGGGCAGGGCGGTGACATGGGACAAGGCGCGGCTATAAAAAAAAAGGAAGGGGGTGGGAGCAGGGGAGGGCGAGAAAGAGGCACCAACTCCTAGGAGAGTTTCTTGGCTTTCTGATACAAGGAGTCCACTACACGACCCATACTCTGGATGGTCTCCAGCGCTGCCTCGTAGGTCTTGTCCACAGTGGTGTTCTCAAAGATGATCAGCACACCTGAGCCTTGATCAAGGATGCCTGAAGGACAGAAACCAAATGAGTGAATATGATGCGAGGATAAAGAAAAAAGTATAACTCCTATAGCAGTTTAACAGGGACAAAACACACACATAACTTGGCTTTCATATCAAAGTAATTGCCACACTTGCTCTCCCACAATATGGCTTGCGGACTTCTGGCAAAAACCAAAGAGCCTTGATAAAAGCAACCAAAAGATGAAGAGGGCTCTATTTCACAAGGATAAAAACATGCAGGCAGTTACACACATGCTCTCGGGACAAAGGAACGACAGCACAGTAGTGCAAAAAATCACAAGGGCATTTATTGCACCTTTCATAGACTAATACCTGCTAGCCCAGTTGCTATCCTCAAAACGCGCTGATGGGCGCACGACAAATCGAGGAAGCCCGACTCACTGCGACCGGATAGAGAGCAAATGTGTTCACCCCATGGTGGACGCCAACACCTGATTGTTCGCGCGTGTGGTCACGCGAACGGTGGTGCGTTCGAACGATCATGTTCGTCCATTCTGATGTAAGCCTCGCGAGACGGTCTTGCAGAAACATCGATCTGCGCATGCGCGGAACGTCCGCACTGCTTGCCGACCCAAGAGCGAAAGAGGAAGAGCCAAAGAGGTTGGTCGGGTCTTGTCGCGCAAGACCAACCCCGCCGATCGCCGCCAGCACTAAGCTACGCGGAGAAGCCGGATTACAGGAGACAGGAGACATGCGGGGAAAACATATCCGGGATGTGCGAGAGTCTCGCATCCACACATCTTGCAAACCTCATTATCTGAAAATTTCGCTGATTTAAACTAGCAGGTTATGCACTTGACTGATATTAACCCTTGGTTAAAGAAAAAAAGCTGGCAGACTTTCCTTTAAAATTCTATGCATTTGTACAATGAAAAAAGGATAGCTTTCATTAGCAGCAGAAATAAGGGCCAACCTTGCTTTTTTGAATCTCTCACCCAAATTATGGCACCAATGACATGACTACTTGACTCATGATATAGTAATTTCAAAGCACACCAAGGTAATTTTTCTGCAAGAAAGTCTAACATAGTTTCCAGGCTGTATCTGTTTTTTATTGCAATGCTATCCCATTTTCGTTAAAAAACAAGCCTCTACCATATGTTGCAACAAGCTTCATGTGGTCCTGGTCTGGGAAACTGATCGTTCACTCAACAACTTTTACATGTTATTACATTGTGCTCTGGTGCAGCAAATCTCTGCCGTTTGTAGAAGCCACCATTTTTGCTTTTTAGAATTGTTACATACTTGCACAAATTAGAATAATTTTCCTTAGCAGCCAATCCTGTTTGCATGCCAATTAAGCATGTTATTTCCTTGGTTAAAACTATCACTGCTTCAACACCGTATGTGGAACGACTACAATTGCTGTGTAATTACTCCCTTATTAAAGAGGAGCACACGCACAAATGCATAGTGACTCCTGATGCAATGGCAATCACCAACTATTAGCTTTCATATGTATGAATAAATAGTGAGCTGACCCACGGTGAGGTGAAGCAGACTTCCAGTAATCTGCTATATCCAAAAAATAAGTTAATATCTTGATCCCAAATAGCACTAATATCATCTATTAAGCTAAGAACATATATTTAGTTAAATATTTTGGTATAAGCACAGAGGCAATGGTGAATCCCGGTCTAGTGGCACCAGACTAGTGCTGGGACAGATTACTGGACCCTGGGAAGGTCATAGCCATTGCAGTGGTCAACAACCGCACACATACGCCCAGGGCCTGGCCAAGGTGAGGGGTTCATCTGGATACATCCTGACTGGAGAAGGTCAGCATGAAGAACGATATGCAACAGCTAGTGGAAGTGAGACGAAGTGAGATAGGCCACAATCAACAGATCTCTGCACACCAGCAATGGCCTCAACTTATGCAATCAGATTGAGGATAACATTAGGCCGGCTAGCCAGACTTCAGACTGACCTTAGCCAAAGACTCAAGAAAACCCAAATGAGACAAATTACAAAAAACCACATGCGACATTAAACTTATTTCACACTGTCAGTGTGCGACAAGTGACCTTACCACTGAACTTCTTGTCCAGGATCATCTGGGACAGCTTCTTTTCTACCTTTTCCTGTGGAACAAAGAAAGCGTGAAGTTGTCGACATGTTCTGATGAAGCACACAATGCTCGGAAAAAAATGCACACCCCAAGCTTTTCATTTACACCTGAGCACTCTGGTCAATGTCTACAAGTGCAAAGCGAGCTACAGCATACACAAAAAGGAACATGTGCTCCAAGACATACATATCCTGTGCAGCCATGATCTGCATAGTGCATGGAACGGTGAATGTTCTAGGATTGTTCAACCAGCAAAATGGCTTAGTGATGGATCTGTGTGCGGGACCATATGCCGGGGATTGCCAAGATGCTAATCTTGTGTCCCATTACACTCGAACATAGACACTTTGATAGAACCAAAGCGATCTGCTTCAAAGGCTACAGACACACAAGCTGTAACCCCATTGGTACGGTGCAGAATGAGCGATTTGAACACTCCGAAATTATGGCCCTCTTTTATCTGCATCTCACATCATCACAATACTGTAAAGACCTGTGTGTATACACGCGCAGGTATGTTTATTTTCCTTGTAATATCCAGGAGATTCAGGCTCCTACTTTTTTAAATTTATTATATTTAAGGGGGTTTTAAGTGCTAAAACCATGATCTGATTATGAGGCATGCCATCGTGGGAGACTGGATTAATTTTGACCACCTGGAGTTCTTTAATGTGTTCCCGATGCACAGCACAAGGGCACTATTGCATTTCGCCCCCATCGAAATGCGACCGCCGTGGGCGGGGATGATACCGTGACCTTGTGCTTAGAAGCAAGTGGTTGAGCCCCATGCGCAGCTCAGTAGTCAGGCAGTTGAGCTTGCCAACACTTTGAAACACGAAATACAAGGCGGAGTTACTGGAATTTCCTATGTTAAATCCTAGTTTCAATTATGTAACATAAGCTGCCTTCTCAGCCTAGCAATTACACAAAACACAAGGAGGCTTGTATTATGGTTGAGCACGCAAGTATACTACGATTGTGAAATGTGGTTTCAATATTACAGTAAAACCTTGTTAAGAGGGGACGTGGCAATGAAAACGTTTTTCTTTTTTTATTTATGGGAATAAATTGGTGACATTTGGCATTCAGGTGTGATTTGTTATGCTGATATCATAACTGAAATTAGTTTTGTGCTATCTATTATAGTTTTCTAGTTACAACAATTGACAGCCTCTAATGGTCATCCCTAAATTAATGAATTATACATAAGTTCGCCAAGATTTTCACATCTGCATGTTAACAAAGGCCCATTCTGTGCAATGAAGCTATTGGTTTACTTTTTAAATGCCAAAATGAGCATAAAAATATTTTTTCAGCTTTCCTACGCATATTGTCTTATTAACGACTTTTGCAAACGCCCATTATAAATTTTTTTATGAGGCGCAGTTAAAAATAGACAGCTTTATCACACTTATCCATGTTTCAGGATCTAAGTGAAAAAGACAGAATGATTTTGTCTTCATTCATTGTAAAATGGCACTGGGATGACTGAAAGCAACTGCGCAAAATATGAAAACTGAGAAAATGGAGCTCGAAGTTCCATTTGTTGTAAACACGTAAATCTTTATTTTGAGCACCTAAAACCTGCCTGGGATGTACTCCTTTGCCTGTGGGGACACATTTGCTTTACATTTTGATGGCGTGCCGACGCGCGGCGACCATCGAGGACTGCGAAGACGCTCGCGACCAGTAGTTTTTTGGGTTCTTACAGCAGTTTCGTGCACCTTAGTTGCCTTTTTGGTCATCGTGCATCCATCCACCGTGCAGAGGCAGGTGACAGCGCACTCAAAACATCCGCTCGTGTCTCTCGTTGCCCAACCTCTTTATTAGTGGAGTTGGAGCTGAAATCCGCAGTTGAATATTTGATGTGTAAACTTCTGCTCCGCCGATGTCGCGTTGCTGTTACGACTACACAGGGACGTAACGTCACGATCGCTCGCGGTTGCGCCTTTGCTCGCAAACGCGCAGTCGCCGTTGCTTGCAGTCCTCCTCCATCATCGCTTGCGGTCGCGTAGGGGTACTGCAGTCGCGTCGTTAGCAGCGCACGCGGGCGCGCTTTCCCAGTCACCGACATGCACCGGTCGTGCCTCGTCAACAAGCTCGGCGGCGTCCGCTTCTACGAGTAGTTTTCTCCCTCTTTTCTACGCCTTTCACGGTCTTCCGTACACGTGGGCCGTTCGGAACTTCATTCCTTTGGGGCTCATCGCAGAAAACGTGCGTAAGCTGCCACGGTCATCAATCACGTTGATAGGAACGTGCAGCTCGCTACTGCGTAAATGCGCGCAAGAGAGGTTCACCAGCAATTCAAATCTACAACAAACAGCCAATAGGAGCGCGCCATGTGCCCCACGTGACTGCTACGCCCAATCGCACTGCCAGATTTCCCTTTTTTTCGCTTGCGTTTGCTGGTTTATTTTTTGGTGGAGAAATGTGTTGCTCTGGCTATCTTGATCTCCGATCTCTCCTCCTTACAATGATACCAAGATGGTGGTGCTGCGTCAACGGATAGCCAGGCGATCCGCGGTGTGACTGGGCCTTCCGAAGCCAGATTTTTTCGCAATTTTTGATGTCAGCACTCTACAAGAGTGCTGTTTTCTCGATTTCTACTGCGTATTTTGTTATAATATTTCACTACGAGGTAAATAAAGGCCCGTGGATCGCGAAAAAGATAAACCAGAATATCGAAAATTTTGACAATTTGACCCTTTTAATTGCCGCGTCCCCCCTTAAACGGTACCCGCTTAAGCAGTAGTTTCATTTTAAATGTAGTAAAGTCAAATCCCCGATTCTGCGACCATTGAACATAATGCGTTTTGCATCTGCATAAACCGTACTAGCTTATTGCGCACGTATCAGTTAACATGTAGTGTTTCCACTTTTCGTTGCAAAACCGCAGTGGTACGGCGGGCCGGCAGAACAACAATCCTCAGAGATCGGAACGGCCCCCAAGCGCAAATGCAGAGGGCGCTTGGAAGGGTGAAGCAACATCAACATAAGCATCATTTCGGTGCCATGCCAGAGTTGGAGCGTTGTGGCCCGTGTCATGCCCATGTTATGGTGTCATGCAAGCTAGGACAAAAACCAGGTGCTCAGCATAGAAGAAAAATTTGACATTGTTCGTGCCGTCGAACATGGCCCGAAGAAGTCGGTGCTGGCACGCGAGAGGGATCTACCATTGACTGTGTTGTGTGGCATTTAGAATGCGAAGAAGTTGCTCGAGAATACTGCTGTGACTGCAAAAATACGTCTGCTACAGGTTCGACTTTTCGCCATTGTTGCCTCTGTTATAGCAAAAAAAAAAAAAAAAAAAAAAAAAAAAAAAAAAAAGGCGCCCCTCAACATCTGCAGTGCTACCGTGCACGTGCATGGAGATTTCATAACGCCAAGGAGGAATCTGCTATACGAGTATTTGCCAAGAAGAGGGGGCTGGCTGAAAAGCTGCCTCGCAGCTTCAGTAGGTTTGAGACCGCTGTCGCTGCTAGGCCGCTGCGGCATCGAACGAAAATAACGCTTGTCGCACGAAGTGAATAAATACTGCATGTTTTTTCCCCCTTTCATCGCACCTTCTCTGAGTTCCGTTTTTGACAGGTAAGTGGTCGATGTAATGCTATTTCGGTTGACAGTACTACCGTTTAGCACATACTTTTTCCGAGCTCCGGCCAACTACGGTTTAACGAGGCTTCACTGTACATATACCGTTTAGTACATATGTTTTCCGAACTCCAGGCAGCTACGGTATAACGAGGTTTCACTGTATACATTTGGCGAAGCTGAATCTGCACACTAAACCTGTCAGGTGGTACAGAAACCAGCCTTCAAGGAGCAAAGGACGTGAATTGTTGGACAATCCTTCGTAACAGCCGGATGCATGCATGGCAGCCATGTCAAGCACCATAAACAAGTCGATTTCAGTAGGACGTGGATTTCCTTGTTTTTGAGGGCACTTTCCTCTCTGAGCCGCAGATTATGCACCACACTAGGTATGCAAAAGCACAGTCACATGTCAGTAGAGACATGCAGCCATGTCAATTGAAATGGGCGATCACCAAACAAAATGGCGGCCGTGATGTGTCTCTGGTGCAAATTCTAGCACTTGGTTGTTTGTGTAAACAAAAATGACAATGCACACGTAAGCGTAATGTGGTGGCATTCTCGTAATTTAAGTGCGAAGAAAAGGTGTATGAGCACTCTTCGGAGTCTGCTGGTCTTGCGCAGGATAACATTTCAGCGAATTTCGTTGATGTGGGATTGCAGTTCAACAGTTTGTTGTCAAGAGATATAAAATGCGTTTAAACTACAGGCATTCGCCGGAGATACAGAAATGTTTCATTGCTGCGGGTTTCGACTGTATTCGGCGAAGGCATTGTAGGAGGAAAACTACTACACTGTGAAACAAAGAAAGAAAGCAGACGAGATCAGCACCGAGAGAGCCAAGATAGCTGCTTGTTGGGAAAGGTGTGTGAACTCACCATGGGCAGCTTGATGGTGTTGGCAATGTGGGACACTTGGACACGCGAGTACGGTTCCACGATTCGGCACAGGTTCTGCTCCAGCATACTATCGTAGAGAGTGTCTAAGTGTGCCTGTATGATGGGGTCATCCACCAGTTCATGCTCATACTTCTTCAGTGCCTGCACATCAATGCAAAAGAAGAGTAAGAGGATATACATTTCCATGTCATAATAAACAATCTATCCAAGCTGCTACGGTCTATGCTTGTTGTAACAGGCTGCAATAATCCAGAGATAAAGGTCCATTGTATCAAAAATTAGGGTCACCGTCACAACTTCGCATATACCGCTGTATAAGCCGTAGGCGATCGAAAACATCGAAATTAAAATGGAATAACTATAAACACATTTAAGTGGTAATTGTACAGCCATGCAGCATGGCTTCTTCCTGTCCGCTTTATTCCATATGGTAGTTACTGACAGATGGTGCTTTCCCAGCATTAGAGCATATATGCACCGCATAATAAATGGCAAGATTAACCCTTTCAGGGTCAATGACGTAAATATACGGCACCGTCGGTACGATTAAAAAGCACGCCAATTTCCTAATTTCTTTTTTCCCCTGGCATGTGCATATGCGAGAATATAGGTAATTTTTTTCTCGCCCCTCCAGCTCTCGGTTTTCGTTGCATGGTTTGTTTTAGAGCTAGTTTGCTTAGGCAAGTCTATATACTACTGCTCGCGCATTGGCATGAGCGCACAGGCGGTGGTTTGGGTTTTGTTCCGCGGGCAGTTTCAGCGTCTTGCGCTCGCAAAACTGATAGCTATCTCGTTACTAAACGCTCAAAAGGTGACCGCCTGCTTCTCGCTCATTTAGTGCTCACAGGGGTGCGCATAGGAAGGATGCCGCCGTGGATGCGTTTCCTTTATTTTTTCTTGGAGACTTGCAAAAACTAATCGCCTCTGGTTGGCGATAAGATGAAGATTAGCAGAAGTTTGTCACGTTTTGCTTTTTTGACGGGCACACAACCACATAGTCTTCTTGAGTGCGCTCACCTACGCAGTTCGGTTATGCTATGGATGTAAATATTAGTGTAAGAGCAAGAACATTTGACACTTGCGAAATATTATTGTTTGCACATTTTTTAAGCTTTGAACTATGTGTATAACAATGCATCAAATCTTTTAATTCTTATAAGTTCATTTCCTTTCTTTTATTGTTTTTATTCATGAATAAACAGTACATACATACCAACACAAAATATTTTTTCCTCCCTTTACAGTCACCCTAGAAAAGTTACGGTAAATTTTTTTCGAAATAGGTCCCTCAAAAGGATTGGAACCTGCAATAAAAGATATCGACCCTGACAGGGTTAACAGCTGGCCAGTGCTGCTGCGTCAGCCGGCCGCCTCAAACGCATCGCTTGACGCGAGCGGCTGCTAAAGCGTTTGAGGAGTCAGTGGCCACCTCAAGCGTGTCGCCGCCAACATGGGGAACAGTTTACTTTTCACACAAAACAGTAGCCCACAGAATAAACAGATGTCTTAATTTTATCTTACGTGACAAGTGACAATCACCATCAAATCTGTCGCATGAAGCAGAGCTGCGGCACCAGGCAAGTTTAACTCTGAGCCCAGATCTGGGCACCCCTGCACTGCATGCAAGACCGCTCAGCCACATCACACGGCTCGCTATCTGGACAGCACGAATAGCAGCCCACCTTCTTTTTTGTGTGAACTGATGCTGTGAGAAATAAAGCAGTATCAAAAAGAAGCATTCTGTGATCGACGGCAGTTGTTTTTGAAGCACCATTTGCTACGACTTTGCTTCGAAGTTGGTTAGGCCTAGCGGCACCCTCGACACTTGCTTGGCACAACTGTGCGTGGCACTGAGCCGACAGTGGCGGGCGGTGATAAACCACTTACCGTATTTACTCAATTGTAACGTGCACCCATTTTCCGTGACCTAAAAAACGTCCTTTAGAGTACTGCACACCTCATTCTTTCATACAGAAATAAAACTTTCTCCCATGTGGTAAATCAAAGATTTACTCCCAATACACTGAAGTTGCGATAAATAAAAAAAGCAGCAGTTTCGCCCGAAAAAGCATCAATTGCGATAACAAATCAGTAGACAGCTATACGAAACATAAGGATAGTAGTTTTATCGGCTGTATAGACGTTTAAACATTTGCTTACTAACTAAATTAACAAGCATGGTGCCACGCATGCAGGAGCTAACATGAACCCGTCCCACTCAATGACCGCAGAAATTTTATCAAAACGCTGGAGTGAAGTACGCTAGCAGGAGCAAGCAAATTGACCTTTGTGTGGCGTCTCTCTCACTTCAACGCGAACTAAGCGATGAGAATATAGCGCTTGGCGCCCAGATGCGTAGACTCCTTATCTCCATCAGAGATCACTTTCAAGATGGGAGCCGCGCGGCTGCACCGCACGCAATCGCCTCCGGAGTAGGACGCCTTTCCTGTTTGCGCATGTCTCCCACATGTTAAGCTTTGGGAACTCTGCACGCCGTGATTCGGCCCGATTTCCGGCTGTCTCTGCACATGTGATCACTTTCCTTTGAATTGCGTCGTCGTGATGAGCTCGGCGTGTCTTCGCAGTCTGAAGTTCCATGCTGATAGAGCAAACGCAGAAAACGGGAAGACGGATGGTGGACTAACCTAAGCTATGGCCTACGGCAGCTAGGCTCGAAACGCATACGAGGTGGCCATTCTGAAATGCCGATGGTGATATGGCAACATGATTTAGGGTCGTACTCGATTCTAACGTGCACCCAATTTTTGGACCCGTTTTATCGGAAAAAAAGTGCGCGTTAGATTCTAGTACTTTTGGTATGTGGTCGGCACAAAAACTCCTGCCAACAGGGCGTTGCACTTTTTGCCGCTAGTATATTCATTCCTTTGCCCATTTTTGCGAATTACACAAGCAGCCTGAAATAGTTGTGTGAAGAGCACTGCCGGACACATGTATCGCCAGAGAAAAGTATGTTGTATTTACACCAGCTAGACAAAATCTACAAAAAAATGTTACAGCAGGGTCCGTTAAAAGTGCAATTTGTCTTGTTTATAACATAGGCAGACCAAACTAAAGGAGAAGAATGGTCTGTTGTATCCGAAAGTATGTTGTATGTAGATCTATTGTAACAGGCACGAACTGTACTTGTAAGATGGTACCATAACTGATAGTAGAAATCAAACTTATTATTCCAAGCTTGACATGGTCCTTGACATGCCTTGTTGCATTCACTCTGAAGGGACATTGAAGTAATTTTCTATTTTGAATGTAGAGCCAAGCGCCTTTATAACAAAGTGTTCCGGACGTCCAAAGTCCTTCATTTTACAGGTTACTTCATCGTAAGGGTTACGCACTGTACCGCTCACAATAGAGCAGGCTAATCATGTTAAGGGAAAGACAGAAAGAAAGAAAAACTTTATTTAACTGATTCGCATTTGTTGCATTGTGGGCTGTAAACATAGTGACTGGCGTTATGTCAAGCTGGGACACCGTGTCTCTCTGCAAGGCAGCATACGAGCGAAGTGGGTGAAGTGCATCGTACTGTTGCTATCCGATCGGCGCCAGGATTTGCGCATTTGCTGCCGTCACTTTACACCGCCGGATCACTACCCCGATAGCATTTTGCGAGTCCGGTATTCGGGTAAATGCAAGGGCAAAGTGGCTGGGCCTGGCCGTTTCACCATGCCATATCACGGGATGAGCAAAACCGCAAATGTTAAGGGAAGAGGAGGGGATCAGAAATAGCTTTTTTGTTTGACAGAAAGGGCTGAAATTTGGCACACACACTGCTCATTGCAATAAAGAGACAAATCTAAAATTTCATTAGGATATCTTCATTAGTTTTTTTTAATAAGAATTTATATGTTCCCTGCTTGTGGAAAGCCTGGCACAGTAACGAAACACGATAGGGAGCTGGGAATACTTTGCAGCTTGCCCAAATGCTTAATCTACACCAAGACAGTGTTAAGATTGTTTTTTTAGTACGCTAATAATTTTTTGCTCAACATAACATGCACATGACTGTGCCTCACTGCATGGAGCCATGTAGTTATTGTGAAATAATTCAATAATGGAAAGATAAACATTTCAAGACTGTCTTTAAGTACAGCACAGCTTGTGGATCGCAACAAAACAAAATGGACCAAAATCGGTCCGGCCATTGTTGTGCTATGCTTTCCACGAGCGAGGTGATTGACAAAAAAAAAATGCAATTGAGAAAACTGGCAGCAAAGTTTTAAAAGCACTGCAAATTTATTAAAAAACACCAGGGCTACAATATTTTGAACCATTGCTGTCGGGCATCTTACACCTTTGCCTCTTTGTTTAGTGGGCTTTGTATACCTTCTTCAGCAGGCGTTCTTTATCCTTTTCTTGAGCCCTCTGGAGTAGTGCATTACCACCACTTTCACTACCAGACCAAGCCTAGTATCGCAGTGTACACCCACAGAACGTTGTTGGCATCTTGGGCACAGAGTTATCAAAGAGTTCATCGCGGAAACCTGCACAATAATGAACTCACAGTCACAAGGGGCCGAAATTTGTTCTTGGCCTTGCTGGTCCATCAAACTGAACTTCCGCTCAGTTGCGAACAGTGCGCGAAGGGAGTCGCATAAGCTGCATGCCTGCACTTCAGCAGTCACCGCTGACACAAAATGCGGCTCGATTCCTCTGGTGAGCCTTGAGTCACCATACCGTATGTAACTCGTCGATGGTTGGGGCTCACTAGCAGGCTGAGTGTCCTGTCGCACGATGCGTCGGAAACGGTACACCGTCTCTGCCGGCAATGGTGACCTTCGACCCGCGTCGCCTCCAACGATGCGATCTGGGTTGCTGACTCAGTCGTACGCACAGGTGCGAGAGCCTCCGTTGGCACGTCTTCTGGTGGCTTGGTTATCAGTGTCGATGTCACAGGGCGATTGTCGGCTTCGCTGCTGGAATCGCACGGTGCAAGATAACGCGGCTCGTTATCCGCGTGTTCAGTCGGGTGCTCCGCTTCTCCTGCTGGCCGCCGTCTTTTTCTCGCCTCAGGAGGCTTGCGCTCCCGTTTTCTGAAGGCATGTATAGTTTAAAATTTCTTTTTCGAATGAGCGACGATCCATCACTCACCTGGGAGCTTTCATAAATCTGAATTATGCGAGTGTCAAACGAAGAAAGACGCCGGCGTGGTTTTCAAAGCAGACAACTGCGGTCCGCTGTGGTTGCCAGCTTGCCTGCTGCTGCAGCAGCAGCCAATGGCGAGACGCTTTTCAACACGGCAACGAATTGGAGGCCCGCTGTCATCGCAGGGCCCACGTGACAACTTCTAGCAGACCCACGCTTCTTTTCTGTTTGTATGTTTGTTACAAGATGGCGACGTCCGAAGAATTCGGAAACGGAATGGCGAAACTTCGAGCTTTCGAACGCTACCAAGATGGTGGCGGGTAAGACAAGTTAGGGCTCCGCAAACTGCGGTGATTTTACGCGATTTAAAACTGTTTTCTCGCCCTACGCACTGATAAATTAATTTTTTTCGAGCACTTTTAGTGCGTTTTCAGCCAAACCATTTTGATACAATGTAGATTAGGCATTGCAGATACCGAAACACGTTGTTGCCAAAAATCTATCTTTTTTTGCGACTTTTGCTATCTGATCCCCGCGTCCCCCCTTAACCCTTTCACTGTCACTGACGTACCGGTACGTCATCGCGCTTCCCCCCCACAGTGTCACTGACGTACCGGTACGTTCTGTATCGCGCGTTCAAAATTTCGCGCCTGAGCGCAAAGCTAGCGCTCCCGGACTTGGCCACGCCATCTGTTGACTCTTCCTACAAGTTCGTATTTTCGCCCCGGCCTGTGTTAATACACGTATTGAAGAGTACGGTGCGACTGCCACGCCCCCCTTTATTTTTGCCGAGTGGCGCAGTGGCTCCGCGTTCGCTGGATCATGCGTCGCGCGCGTGTGGTTATGGGTTCAAGGGTTGTTCTGCCATCTCCGCCGGTTTGAAGGTTTTTATTTTCTTCTGTTGGTGTGTCTGCTACGGCGCGTCAAGTTCAGGCGCACGCGCCGCCGTTGCCTCTCCGAAAAGAGTGACTCGATTGCTGCTTTCGCTCTCTCGCCGCACCCTCGCTTCCGACTTGCAGCAGTAAACGTAAAGCCCTTCGAACTTGTTTTAGCCTTTTTCAATCTCCCTCTTCTTGATCACACAACGTCCCATTTATCTCCGTTGCGCGGGCGAATGAAAGCGCATCCTCCCTGCGCGCGGTTACTTTCGGATAGCCGAGCAGCTCGAGACCTTCGTCTGTTCATTGGAGCGGTGGCTCTTACGATTCAGAATATGAGCCGAGCTCGGATTTGGACTCGGACAGCGTCTAACGCGACGAAGAGATGAGTTCCGCATCGTCAGATTCGGATGTTGAACGGATGTTATAGTCAGGCTGATGATGATGATGATGTTTACTAATAACAGTTGCAGAACATTAAAATGTGCATATTGCACTGACTATGTTATTTGTATACCAATCATAATCAAAAATAAATTGCTATGTTCATTCCCTGTTATGCTCGCTCCCTGAAACCAAGCCGACACTGGGGGTGCGTCACGGCCAGAAAGGTCCGACAGCGAAAGGGTTAATGGTCTGCATGGTGCAACCACCTGGTGGCACAGAGCTCAACCAAACACAGTAGCAGTAACAAAGTGTATTCTTTGCTGCTGGTGTAAATTTTTCGCAGGAGCGTAATCGTGAACACGCTGTTTTTGTAAAGGTTTAAAATATTTAACACTTGGTGAAAGCAATATTAACTCTTTGTTTCGCTCTGTGCCACGAGGTGGCTGGACCGTGCAGACCGATCATCAGCAATTTACGCCTCCAACCATCCATCGAAATGGCCAGCTCGACTGTGGTTACTGGAATAAAAGACACGTTCGGCACTGCAACAGAATGCTCTCAACGCACGCTGCTTCGATAGCTCTCGCTTGGGGTCAACTGCCAAGCAGCTGGCAGAGACGTCAAAGAGGCTTTGCGCACTCAAGTCATAAAAAACCGGAAGTAGACGACACAACATGCCATCATGATGCAGAGCCAGTGAAGGCGGAGCTTAGCCCCGATCACTCGGCAAACGAGTTGAGGAGAAAATACATGGCTACAGAGGAGGGTAACTTGTAATCGTCCATAGCTCTCTTAATATGAGACGCTTCACACAAATTGTGGTGCGAATGATTAGCTGTAGCCTACGCATCTACAAAATTTCACCGAACCATTTGAGGGGCCCTTTAAAGAAGGCCTGCAGCTGGTCCCGCCATGTGAATCGATGTCGAGTTGCAGGGGAGCTTCCGAGATCCTCAACCATAAAAATTGCTCCTCTCTCAAAGCAGGTGGTATACCGAACGCGCTTAGTCGTCGTAATGTCGCAAATGAACAGAGTTAAAGCGTGAAAGGTCGCAGGGTACTGCCCGCACCATAACCGAGGCACCAGCCACAAGCACAGCGAAAATGAGTTGATTCGAACAAAAAACAAGTTTTGACCTCGGTTGTCTTGTCTATGGATTGTATCGAGACAAAGATGCAGGTTGCCAACGCAACGCTAAAAATCATGGGCTTTAGAATATTTCTTTTAAAATGGTCAATTTTGCCGTTTTACGATACAGTCGAACCCGGCTATATCGAACTCTCCAAAAAACGGCTATCAGTTCGATATAGAGCATAATTCGATATAAGCCTGCTAAATAATTGGATGTCATAAAAGCACATACCATTCATAAAATCACTTTATTGATGAAACTAGCTTAGTTTTGCACGAAATAGTCCTGCATTTTCTTCTGCTTGGGCAATTTCGCTGCGTGCGAGGCACGCACTTTTCCACTTTGTTTAAGGAGTCGGAGCAGCTGAGGCCGCAACATTCCGCATTCGCGCAGAAGCACCGGACTAGTGCGAGCGCACCAATCACTTCGGAGGATGTGGGCCAAAGACGGTCATTGCTTTCCCCGTTGTGCCCATTTTCACTTGTGCTCGGCACGATGTCAGCAATGTAGTCTTCG
This sequence comes from Dermacentor andersoni, assembly GCF_023375885.2. NCBI lineage: Eukaryota > Metazoa > Arthropoda > Arachnida > Ixodida > Ixodidae > Dermacentor > Dermacentor andersoni. Next base: position 87,322,541 of record NC_092815.1, read on the forward strand.
TTTCCGGGCTCTCCCGTGGTCGCGACACCATCATTTGCGCTCACAAACTCGTCCACCGTTGATTCGTCAACAGCTTCCGGAAATTCTGACAGCTCGCTTCAAACTTCGGCAACAACGGCAACGGCTTCGTCATTAATCAGAATTTACAGTCATCACCGAGCACGCGGAAGTCGGTACGGCTGAAGCTATTTTGGATGAACCACTCGTACACGGCCGTGCGTACGCGTCGGGCGCCACGGGCATAACTACGGGCACCGGGTCGCGAGTTAGGCCGCTTTAGCCCTAATTTCCCCCTTCAAGATCGTGCCGAGAGTGCACCTCGGAATCTTGTACGTTGCGGGGACATCCGACTTGTAACCGCGTTCGACCCGATTTATGATTTCGAGCTCCACGACGAAAGGCGAATTCTGCCGCTTCATCACGGCAACACTACGGGAGAAGGCGCACACAATGAATCAGATAAGCAGCGAGACAACTCGCACTTTCGCTGCTTTCGCCATCTTGCACGACGAGGGCACAAGAGCCTCTGATTGGCTGTCTGAGCAAGCGCTGCGGGCGGGCGGGCCAGGATCATTTTTTGTAGGGGGGTGTCGGCGGCTCCGAGGTAGCGCGGTCACGTAGGGAGAGCGGTTGGATGGAGCCGCGCCGCCGGGTTTTCCCGTCACTGCGAGGGAAAGCCAACTTCCGGGGGCACTTTCCGCCGCTTGACGTTCGATATATCGGGAGTCGCTACTAGTTTTGTTCGATGTAAGCGTAATTTTTGCTATATATACTCGTAACTATACCGTGTCCAGAAATTGTTCGATATATGGAATAATTCGATGTAAACGGGTTCGATATAGTCGGGCTCGACTGTATATGCAAGGGTCGAATTCAAGCAATGAAAGTAATTAAAAGTCATGTTGCAAACGAATAAATACTACTAGTATATTCAAACCTTCCTTAGACAGGCCATTTTGATGCAGAGGTGTTCGACTGTATGCTATAGACATTATATAAGTCACTAATGCATTATTCCACCAGCACCATAAGTTCTTTTTAAGGGGGGATGAGGGTCTTGAAAACTTTTTTTTTTATTTCTTAACATATCTTTCTGAAAATTGGCATGCAGATATATCTTTGAATGCTGATCCCAAATATATATTCAGATTTTATATATCTCATCTAGAAATTAAGATATTGCAAAATAATTTATCCCACATAGGTCTTTTCTTACGGGCCATTATGATAATTTCTTAATTAAAATAACTAGTTTTAAAGAATAGCTGTCATTTCCAAGGGCACACTGCACATCCTAAAGCTAAAGAAATTTTCAAAAAGTCATCCTATAGGTCATGAATGAATAACAAAGTAGGAAGAAAAAAACAATGCGGGAGTAATTAGCTTACATCTGACTTAATTGCTAGTCTATTGGGTTTAATGAAAAATGGAAAGCTTTAGGATGTAGCTGAGGTCTGAGCTCGGTTCAGCCGCGTCCGTCGGCACCGAAGCGGCGTGCGGAAACGCCGAAGTCGACGGTAGGCTTCGGTCAGCCGGCTCGGCCGCTTCCGACGACACGGAATCCGAAGCGACTTGCAGCGTCTCAAAAGTTGGCATTTTCGACGGGCTTAGTCCAGGCGCATCCACCGGCACTGCAGAGACTTGCGGTAACACCGAAGTTGACACCGATCGGCACTGTCCAGCCGCGAGCTGTCCAGCCGCATCCACCAAGGGCACAGCAGCTTGCGGCATCACCGAAGCTGTAGTTCTAGACGACGTAGCGCTCTTCTTATTCCATGCGCGTCTCTTTTTGCTGACTGCTTTTCGCGTGCTTACTTTCAAGCGCGCGTCTCGCGCCATCGTGACACGCGCAACAAAGACACCAGGCACGCAAAAGCAAGAAATTCGTGGTTAAAAGAAGCGACTCAATAGCCAAAATATCTACAAGAACGATAAAGGAAAAGGCAGAACGAGAAATACTAGGAAACAAAGAGGAGCGCGAGAAATGACGTGCGTGCAGGCGAAAGCAGACGACGCGAAGGAGTCGAACAACGCGGCCACGGGGCCGCAGCAGGCGAAGCATGCGTCACGGCCAATCAGAGGGCTGCCCTCGAGGAGGCGCCCGTTTCACCCAATCAGCGGCTGTCTCGCGACGATTTCCCGCTTGAGAACGGGTGCCGATCGCTCCGCTGCGCGAGGGTCTACAGCGTGCCGAGGGGCGCCAGAATGGAGAGCGGGAAACCAGCTTTCAAACGAGACCAAGATGGCGCCGATCGGTTCGCGTCGCGCGGAGCTACGGCAGCTTGAAAATGAGGCAAACCTTCGCGCTTGGCGTTCAATTTCGGCTCACCGACGTTTCTAAATTGCCGTTTTTCTTATACTTCGAGTAGGAATTTAGCCATAATATTTTGTAGAGGCATAGTTGGGACATTAAAGGCTTCAAAAACGCAATTTTTGAAAATTGCCATTTTTGACCATTTTTCGCGATTTCAAGACCCGCGTCCCCCCTTAAATATAGCTCTATAACTATAACTTCCGAAAGGCAAGGTGACTCCATCACAGGTGGTGCAAAGTGCAGAGAGAGTAACACACACGTGGTTGGTTGATCTCTTCATACTGTTGTTGACCAAACCGAAATTCAATGCAATCAACTTTCTTTCACGTATGCAATGCACTAGCTTCAATGTCACAGTTACATGCAGTGTTCACATACCTCTTGGAATTCGGCGAGTGAGCGGCGATGGCTGGCCTTGGCAACACTTTTCATAGCTTCCACCTGGGGCCCCGCATACCGCAGTGCCAGTTTGCCCATGACAATGGACTGCACGTCCTCTGGCAAGTTCAGCATGATCTTAGACAACAGCATGTACTTGAGTGCTATGAGGGCCTGCATGATGAAGAGAGAAGGGCCTCTCCATGTTGAATGAATGCAAGAAAGAATCCTTGCATACAAGCAAGCACATACTACTGCAAGACCATGAAAGACCAAATGAACTGTTCACTCATTACAGCAGCAGTCCACCACACATCACAGAACACTGAGTGAAGGCTAGGCTGTTTGTGTCATGTGTACTCCCCTGCTAATGAAAATCTCCAGCCGAGCTCTTTGTTATGGACTGCATGAAGAGATGGAATTTACCTTCACAGACGAAAATGACTTTTTTAAAATAAGCTTTCATAATGAAAGTGGTGCATTGTCATCACAATTTGCTACAGATATCAAGCACACAGGGGTGGTATTCTTGGGTGAATACTTTGTAGGACAACAATATCAGTTTCGCAAGCCTCTGCATCAGACTTGTTGAAGTGTGCGTCCGGCAGCGTTTCTGGTACTCTGCACAGATAGCAAGCTTGGCAAAGTCCCAAAAATGCTGGGGCCGATTACACCAATGCATACAGCGCTGAGTTGTGCAAAATCTCGCCAAACTAATATTACCTCAGAAAGTTTTTGGCCGAAAATACCACTCAAGATCGTAGTGGTGCACAAAATGAACAAACAGTATCCAAGTGCAATCTGCAGGCAATTTATGGGCCCATTTTCTCTGCAGAAAGGTGTGCATTAGATTTGGGTAATGCATGGTACACAAGCGGTTATGAGTCCAGCCCTCATCAGTATTCGACCACCACAGCTAAGAATCAAACACGGAACCTCGTTGTTAGCACCACAACACCGTAGTAGTGAGCCACTGAGACAGGTCGTCCTAAATGTCAAGACATGCATGCTCATGTACTTGCTAACTTGCCTTTGGAGAGTCGACCGAGTCGTAGCACTCAAATGCCTCATAGAAGTAGGAGAACGCCGTTTTGAAGTCCCGTTCGTCAGCAGCATGCAGCACCCCACTCTGCAAGTCAAGGGCTGCCTGCAACTTGGGGGGACAGTAAATTGCGTTGGCTGTTGTGCGAGCACTGGTCAGGGCAGCACGTGCCTTGGGCAGGTTGCTCAGGGCATGGTACACTTTGCTCTCAAGCAGCTGCACTTCCACCAGCAGGTTCTTGTCGTCCAGCTTCTTCAGCTCCTTTAGGAGACTGCTCCCTGCATTCAGCACATTTACCGCACATCACTGTGATCTGCTCTGCAAGCAATGTATGTCTCTTTCAGTAACACAGCTGGGACGCCACAATGACGCTACCTGCCAAGTGAGTTTCGTTGAGCCTCAGTCAATAATTTTGCTACCTTTGCACTTGACCATTGCAGGAAGGCAGCTTCATACAAATGTTCTTTCACTGACAGCCCAACGGCATTCACATTAATGTCAATGCACATTCTCTCTCTCTCTCACACACACACACACACACACACACACACACACACACACACACACACACACACACACACACACACACACACACACACACACGCAAACACACACACAGAGAGAACCTCTGACTGACTGACTGTCTAAATGCTGGTGTGAGATCAGACTGAGATGGCTAATCACAATACCCTCTAGAGCGTCTTGTGAATAGAAAAATTAAAGAAAAGGGAAGAAAGCCATGTCAGAATTATACAAAATGATATCACACAGCCTTTAAAAATTAAAGAGTCCACACAAAAGAAATTACGCCGCAGCTGCCTTAACCCACTAAAGGGACGTTGAAGAGGTTCTAGAATTGGAAGATCTGAAGTGGCTTGGAAGGCTGCCAGAATATAATTCGACTCCTGAAGTTATTATCTCAATAGTGTGCATAGCAGCACCGTAATCTGCGTTTAAATTTTCTTAGAAACGCCGCCCTCCTTGCGTGCCACGTAAGCGCTATGTTGAAATCATGCACATCGCTGATATGAATATGTAGAGATGACTGTGACAACATCACAATCATCTTCGTCATGAGAGCCTGTTACCCGAACAGCGGCTGCTTGTTTTTGCTAAATCAAAGCAACTTGTGGCTTGTTAAACTGTGATTTTCGTATTCAAGGAGTGAAAAACTATAATAATTTGCTGAAAGCTCACTTAATTCTGAGCTGAATTTTTTAATTTTTGGCTCCCAATGGTCCTTTCACATTGTAACTGCATTGTGAAAGTTTCATGAATTGTGCTTTGTTATTTCAAATGCTACGATGCTGTACTTTTTGGGAGCAAAACCGGATGCAGGTCCTCAAAGGTACACTATAATTGGGAAACAAGAAAGCTTACTTTCATTGGCTATACGAAGCTTTACACAGGCCCGCTTTAGCCTTCTGATGGCAAAATCAGCATTTTAATGGCATTTTTTCAGTTGGGAGGTATTTTTACTACTCAAGCGTGTTGCATGATTTCGGCAGGTAATCGGAAAGGCCTTTGTTGCTGCTTTCCCAGACACACACGGTGCTGACATAATTGATACAGATGAACGCGTGATATTTTGTGACTGGTGCAGGCATACAAAAGTAAAGCACAGTACACAGAACTTCACAGACCTCTCTTGTGATGACAGTTGATTTCTAGCATAAAAACCTGTTACATGATTTATTGGGTGACATTTCTGTCAGAAGCTTCTGACCTATCATAAGATGGGGCCCACCTTTGATTACCGAATGTGGCTTGTCACATTTTTATTCATAGCTGATCTCGTTTGGCAGATGAATATACATTTTCTTTGTCAGTTTCTGTTCTTTCCCACTTTACAATTTCTAATAAAATCACGCAATAAAGATCCTTATTTACAGATTATCTTTATAAAATATCAACATTTTATGCTCTATTTGTGCTTGCAACTGCCTGTAAAAGCTTTGTAACAGTAAAAAATACTGTGCATGGTCTGTTGACCACTCGCGAATGCAAAAAGCGCAGAAAGGCATTAGCATTGTGAAAAGACATCGACACGAAATTGCAGCCCATGCAAAATTGCAGCCCATGCTACAAAGACACATTGTATATATAAATTGTAATGGATTCATCATTCACGGCATTCTATTGTGAAGCTTAAAAAAAAGAAGTTTTGAGAAGCAAACACTATGCATGATAAACATAAACAAGTGCTGCACACAGTAGTACTTGCTCTGTTCAGCACTTCTCCAATTTTTCTGATCAATAGATAAGACATCATGCAGCTGAGAAAAAATATAGTGGTGGTCATTCTGACAAGACCCTTCTTAGCAAAGCAGCATACTAAGGAAAACGGTATGTTTATTCTGTAATTATTCGAAAAGGAAAATGGTGCTGTACTTTTAAAAGCACACTGAGTGTTTATGGGTAAATAATCTTTCTCACACGTCCTCATTGATGCACTGTGAACTCCACGGCACTGTAATGAAGGGATGCCTCTGAAGTTAATCACATGAATTAGCAAGAAAAATAACTGAAATGCAGTGTCTAACCAAGTTGAGGGGCCGTGGTATCCTATACTGAGTACATTTACTTGCACAGGCAAATGTAGTCATCAAGGCAGTCTAGACAGGGTTGTGAACCATTTTGAGTTTCATGTTAAGGAACATAGCAAACTAAGATTCCAATCAGCTTACCTAACTGAAGAGCTTCAGTGTAGCGTCCGGTGTCATAGTAGAGGGCTATAAGCCGTGCCTGCAAGATGGTAGCGACACACATCAGCCACAAAAAGGTACTTGCACAACCTGCAGTGCTATGCCATCCTCCAAGGCCAAATACCCATATAGAGTCTTGTTTTACTGCTGCTAGCTACAGCAGCCCCAATAATTCATTAATTAGCATGCTCCACCAACGCACTGCTGCTGTAGTGGCAATTCGGTGCAGCAGACTGAAAACACAAGCCGAGCACAGCAGGCAACTGAACTTATGATTGAAAAGGTAAAACAAACAGTATCTGGCAAGAAATGAGATTGCCAGTAGCTTGCCAATACACACACAAATATATGCGATTCAGACCATAACAACCACCCTTTCCTTCATGTGTTTGGCAAATGGCAAATAAATATACACTGACATGCTACTGCACCAACGTCTTGGCAATATGCAGTACCTTTTGCTGCTAGACTAATGCTGAAACTGCCTGCTGCAAGGAGGCTTACAGGAGGCCACACAGACTACTGCTACAGTGATGTAGGGTTTCTTATTAACCATATGTGGTGCTTTAATCATGTTAAAAGTGTCTCACAGAAGGAAACAAATGCAAGACCAGCATGCAATGTAGTTTTATTAAATTAGGAACCTGCTGCCTATGCCTCCATATAGTGGAGTTACATCTGACCAATGCTGTCATTTAGCTGTCAATGAAACAATTACTTGTCTAGTCAACTTCCCCTAACTTTCACCTAATAGCAGATATCTGCAGCCTTTGGTAATAATTGTCAAGTACAAAATAAACAAAATATTAAAAAATAACAATGAAGCTTTTCATATTTACACACAGTTCAAAGCAAGTGCAAATGCAGCAGTGGCAATTTTTGTACCTTAAACCAAGCAGCATTCCTCCATGCATAATATACACCTACAAGCATCTAGTGAAATAGCTTGCCGACGAGTGTCGGTGCATGAACTACAGAATAAACTTGTCTGCAATGCCTAAACCTTAAAAAAAAAAAAAAAAAAAAAAAAAAAGCAGAAAAGGGAAAAGAATGCATACGCACCTCTAGGGACTGTCGCAAGAAAGTCCTCTTCTCATGCTGAGCCCAGTCTATGCACTCCTTGCACAGTTCCACCTAGACAACGGATTATTCAGTGTCACCAGATGCATCAGCTCCTTTCCCTCTACATGGTCAGAGACATTTCAGTCACATGCACAGCACCTAAACTGCACCTTACTGAGCATATAAACAAGAAAGCTGACTTCACAGTAGTACTAGCTCATCTGGACAATTTAGGCATCAATTAAAAATGTTAGCCCAATTAATCTAAACCTTTTAGTTGAACAACTGTATCTACAGATGTACATGCATGAGCTAAAGAAAACAAACACTCATGGTTTTTGTTAACAGAAGTTGAATAAAAATAAAAACAATCTGAATGCACAGTTGCTTTTAATATCACATCAGTGACACTTTGCTTGAGTGTACATACATACGTCAAGTATATAAAACTCACAAATACAATCACTGTTTTCCCACTGACCGGAAGTGCAGTGCACACGACAGGTACACCAACTTAATCGCAACACTTCCTTGCTACTGCTAAAGCTAACGAAATGGAGACATTGGTGGCGACGTTTGCCTGATCATGTAACATCAACCAATTAATTGGGATCAGAAAAATGCATTGAGAAGCACAACTGTTTTTTTTTTTTTAATTATGAGGTTTTACGTGCCAAAACCACTTTTTGATTAGGAGGCACGCCGTAGTGGAGGACTCCGGAAATTTCGACCACCTGGGGTTCTTTAACGAGCGCCTAAATCTAAGTACACGGGTGTTTATCGCATTTCGCCCCCATCGAGATGCGGCCACCGTGGCCGGGACTCAATCCTGCGACCTCGTGCTCAGTAGCCCAACACCATAGCCACTGAGCAACCACGGCGGGTAGAAGCACTACTAGATGAATTGCAAGGCTAATTAATCGCTCAGCCCTAATCTCAAGACACCTGTAGCACAACTTAACAAAACTTACTTTTTTGCAAGTATAAGTATTCATGCAGTGCCTGAAAAGGTTACATTCTAATGGTTTGCACCCGAGCAATGTACCTCAGACCGATTAGAATTAATTATACCTGAAAAAGAAACAAACATGCTTCTCTCATTAGTGGCTACACTTATCAGATTCCTTTTCTTGGCACACTGAAATGGGGGCAATTAAATGCCAGAAGTCTCACCTCAAGACCCGTGCCAGCCTCCATGTCGAGAAACATGTCTACAAGGGCGCGAACCAACTTGGCTGCTTTGGCTTTACTGATCAAGTTAAGGAATGGCCGTGTGGTCTTGATCAGGTTACCGAGCTCTGAGAAGAAAATTGTAAAGATACAAGTGTGAAAAATGAGTCCCTCCATTGGAAACGTACTCTGCCAACCACAATACAAATGACGCTATCAACGAAAGTAATCCTTCAAAATTGAGCAACTTTCTTCATTTCCATAGCAATACATACGCACATGCAAAGGTCATGGTACTACACATTCATTTCAGTACCGGCTTCCCACACTCACCTAGCTTACCCTCACATGGTGCAAGTCCTTTGATGCCAAGGGATCTTCATCATTAAGAGTTTACAGTATTTGACAAGACATAATCCACTGATCACATTTAGCAATTAATTCAAAGAGCAGCATTGGTTACCTTTAGCTTTGCCCTCTTTGCTGAGCTTCTGCCCAAGGTCCAGGATACTCTGCACTCTGTCCTGTGAATCTTCATCTTCAGTTGACTCCTCAGTGGGTGCTACTTCAAATCAACAACAGGCACTGCATCAGGCATAGACTGCTCCAGTCATATATGAGGAATATGGCGGGAAGGAGAGAGGATCAGCACACCAAACCAAGAATTGCAGAATCCCACAATGACATGATAAAAATATCAAACCTAGCAAGAAAGTAAAATATCCAGCTGCCTAGATTGTGTTGCTCACACTTATCTCGGCGTAGTGTGTGCTTAATCCTAAGCTTAAGCCTCATATATTTACAGTTCGATTTTCATTTCGCTGTTGCTTCAGGACGAATCGATGCCAAGTGTTACATCACACAAATGCTCCTGGATTGTACAAGTCACTGTCAGAGCACTCCAGATAATTTCTACCGCCTGCGGTTCTTTACCGTACACCAACATCAGCAAACGAACTTTTTTTTTTGCTTGTTTGCATGCATTCCTCTTGCGAACGCATGCAACCGGCAACCAAAGCCTTGACCTCGTGTCCAGAAGTGGAACGTCATTCGCTCAGCCGCACAGCGACAAATCACCCACCCGCCTGCGCTGACAATTTTGGCATAAGCGCTGCCAGCAAAGGTACTGAAATACCGTAAGACTGTCACCTGCAGTATGTAAATTACCGTGGTCCATAAGCTCGTGGTAGACAACCATTGTAGAGGGGCCCGCAACAACAAAAACGAATTACGTCTGCTCCCGTACAAGCCTCAAGCGACAATACCGACAACAAACACGATTCGGGTGAATGATTGCGCAACCGGCGAACCCCAGAAATAAACATTTGGCGCGGGGGTCGTAGCTGTCGGCGCCGACGTCACCGTGACAGGCACATTCATGACGTCGAGGTACCAGCGACAAGGGACATTAGGTTTCCGATCGCTTTAGAGTCCGCACAGAGCTCACGTTTAATAAACTCAATAGGCTACCGCACACTGACGGTAAATTCTTTTAATTTTCTCGTTGTGGCCGTCTACGCACACGCATGAATGAATCGACGTGGTGCTAAAGACACACTGCAAGCTCAGCTCCGGCGATATAATACATATATATACAGACGGCGCGCTCATTCGTAACACGTGCACAAAATACTCTGCCAGTCTCAGTATTTTACGCAGCCGGCGCAATCAAAACGCCAGCAGACAGCCGAGATCACGACAGTTCAGCTGCTTTGTCGCTGTTCGCAATGCGGAGCTAGGTTGTACGGAGAATTTAGCCTCCTGCGACCAAACCAGGCTCTGCATCATAGACAATTTTTAAAGCCAGTGGTTCTCTTTAGCTTTTTCCCAACTTCAAAAATATATAGGCGGAAACAACGCGTTGTGAAGAAACGTAGGCTGTGCGCTACTCACTGGACAGGTTCGCCGGCGGTGCGTTTGACCAGCACTGAAAACAGCAACTCATGCTGCCCGCGTGTGTTCGAATATGCCGAACCCGCGTGCAGTCAGCCTTGTCAAACGTCACTTCGCCCAAGTTTCAATGCAATGCATCTTCAATTGACTTTGTAACCCATCGAATCGGCGGTGGAGGACGTAAAGACTCCGTAAACAGTGATCGGCTACGGCAACCAACGAGCAGGGTGCCCCATCCTAACAGACGGGTTAGGCCTACAGCCACCGCGATCTACCTGTGTTGAATAAAGTTACTGCGACTTAAAACGAAGTAGATAACAGGGAAACAAAAGTTGACTGAAATGAAATAATTTTTTTCCACTCACCTGGCGGTAAGAAAGGAGGCGGGTCCTTATTTTTGTCTAAGTTCACCGTGACTCTAGACCTCTCTACAACTGCTGCAGCAGCCATCTTTACATAAACTCTCGCGAAAGTTCGCTGTGGCCGTTGAAACTCGCGAACTCCTGACATGCGCGCTTGCAGCGCCGGAAACAGCTGGTGTGCGATAGATGTCCGAACCGTATTTGTTATAACTGAATAAACTGAAGCGAAAACAATTTTTTCGACACTTTTTCTAGTTATTGCACAAAAATAATTGGCTAGATGGGTGGATGGATGTTATGAGCGTCGATTTTGGAACGGGGAGGTGGGTTGCGCCACCAAGCACTTGCTATTACCGTATTTACTCGATTCTAAGCACCCCCTTTTTTTCATGATCGCGATGCCCAAAGTGAGGGGGGGTGCTTAGCTTCGAAAAATCTGGAATGACCCCCCCCCTCTCCCTTTTCGCTGCGACATCACGACGAGACGGGTGCGAGAAATAAAATTTTATTTTTCAAACATCCAAAAGAAAAATCGGTGCAGACAGTGAGCCCACCGCTTGTGTCGGATGCTTGGTCACTGTCACTGCCACTCACGAGTCCGCGCGGCTCTGCAGTCCGGCTGTGCGGCAAGATCGCGCCGCGGACGCCGTTCCACCTCGGGACTCCGACGGCTCCGGCTCGATGACAGAGCGAGCAAGCGCGCTTGGCGGTCTTGGCTACGCGCTCTTCCTAACAAATAGGGGGGTGCTTAGATTCGCATGCAAACTTTTTTTCCAAATTTTTTCGCGAAAGTAGAGGGGGGTGCTTAGAATCACGAAAATACGGTAATATTGCTTCCTACACGTCACTCTTAAAACATAAGAGTTTCTCATAATATAGTGAGAAACTCTATCACTCTTGCACTATTAAAACAGTTGCACCCTTTCGGGTGTATATTTGTCCCACAACACTAAGCCACAGATAAGCCCCAAAGGGTGTAAATTTTTCTACACTCTAAAAAAGTGTATGGCCATCTGCCTTGCACTCTTAGAAAAATTTACACCCTTTGGGGCGTATCTTGTCCCACAACGATAATCGTCATCTGTCTTGCCCGCGTTTCCTTTCTTTAACGCTGCGAGCCCGGTACTTCCCGGTCACGAACGGCATGCGCGTTATCAGTGTGACGCAGCATTCTCGACAGGAAAGTAGCGAGCGCCGAGTTTTCAAGAAAGGAAACGTAAGCAAGACAGATGACGATTATCGTTGTGGGACAAATGTACACCCCAAAGGGTGCAAACTGTTTTTAGAGTGTACTTTTCTGTCGGCAATGCCATGTCATGCTGATAACGCGCATATGCCGTTCGTTAATGGAAAGTACCGGGCTCGCAGCATTAAAGAAAGGAAATGCGGACAATTAAGGCAGATGACGTTTATCGTTGTGTGGCAAATGTACACTCCAAAGGGTGTAAACTTTTCTTAAAGTGTACACTCTACACTCTTAGAAAAATTTACACCCTTTGGGGCGTATCTTGTCCCACAACAATAATCGTCATCCGTGCTGCCCGCGTTTCCTTTCTTTAACGCTGCGAGCCCGGCACTTTCCAGTCACGAACGGCATGCGCCTTATCAGTGTGACGCAGCGTTCTCGACAGGAAAGTAGCGAGCGCCGAGTTTTCAGGAAAGGAAACGCAAGCAAGGCAGATGACGATTATTGTTGTGGGACAAATATACACCCCAAAGGGTGCAACCGTTTTAAGAGTGTACGAACAGTTTACACCCTTTGTAGTGTCTCTTCTGCCACACAACAATAATCGTCATCTGCCTTGATGCGTTTCCTTTCTTCGTCGTCGTCTGTCTTGCCCTCATTTCCTTTCTTGAAAACGCCTCACCTGCTACTTTCCGGTCTGGAATGCTATGTCGTGCTGATAACGCGCACGCCCTTCGTTACTGGGAAGTACCGGGCTCGCAGCGTTAAAAGGAAATGCGGGCAAGACAGATGGCAATTATCGTTGTGTGGCAAATATACACCCCAAAGGGTGCAACCGTTTTTAGAGTGTAGACAAAGGTACACCCTTTGGAGTGTATATCTGCCACACAACGATAATCGTCATCTGCCTTGCTTGCGTTTCCTTTTTTGAAACGCCGCGCCCCCTACTTTCCTGTGGGCAATGCCATGTCATGCTGCTAACGCGCGTATGCCGTTCGTTACAGGGAAGTACCGGGCTCGCAGCGTTGAAGAAAGGAAATGCGGACCTTTTTAACCTGCATGTTGAAACTGTTTTATAGTTCATTGCAGCTAGCGATGCCATTCAAATTTTTTATATGAATGCTGCAAAGAAACATCACCATGCAGTAGACATGTAGAAATATTTTTTTTACATGTACAAATATTCCTTCGAATGCAACAGCGGGAATAACTTCCTTATTTCTTCATGGATTTTGATGAAAATTGGCACAAATGTTTAGAATGTCTCCCTGATGCTTCCATTAAATTTTCAGAGTGATATCATGAGTACATTTTATTCAGTTTTATTGAGGAGAATTTTTCTCCCTCTAACTTTCTGGAGAGCCCGGGAACGTAAAAGACGTGATAGAAGGCTTGTTAAGTATTGACTGCATATATAGCTAAATGCGTGCTAAAGGTCGTGACATTCTTGAATTTCTTTTTCGCAACACGCATTTTTTGGAGTGCCATATTTTATGTTACCTTCGTATCAAGCACACTTTCGGGGTAGACGAATAGCCATATCGTAAACTTGCAAAGGGTCAAAATAAGAAAGCGAGAATGTCACGACCTGCACTGTAGCCCAAGGAACGTGACAAAAAAAAAAAAGGAGTCAAAATATGTTAAACGGTAACATAGAAATCAGCTCCCGAAACTGAGCAGAAAGGCAGAAACAGTTTTGAGAAAACGGCTCTCAAAGTTTCACCTTCTCCTTAGTTCTCTAAAAGGCACCAAATTTGTAGTCTTTTGGGTGTTTTGTGATGTGAGGCTTCTTGTACATTTGGCCTCTGGTCTGGTGCGCCCCCCGCCCCGCCCCCCCATTTTCTTTTTATAGGGCATTCTTTGCTGCTGCTGTTCTACAAAGGGCATGGTGCCAAAGTTTCAAAGCAAGTGACGTGCAGAACTCTGTGGGCATGAATATAGTTTCACTGTACATTCAGGCGGCCTGTATATCCTCAGGCTGCTCGATTGATAGCAATCTCCAGTACAATCAGTGAGGCATTTTTTTTTTATTTGGTAGAATCGACCATGTTACTGAATGAAGGCTCCGAGTGTCAGCAGCTTCCCAAGTCACCTTTAGTTGACAATGACGGTAGAACTTAGGATCAGAGAGCCAGTGATAGATTTGCAGCTGCTAGGTGCTTTCCAGAATTGTAATTTTGTATGATGCCTCAATCACTTCTGCAGCCAGGTGTCTGTGCCAGCCCAAGAGGCCTAGTGAACAGAGCTTATGATGAGGTTCTCTTTATGAAGGAGTGGTGATAGATATTGTTACGAGCTATCGTGACAATATGATAACAGAGCGCGCGCGCAATATGCTTAGTTGCGCGTCCCAGGTGCCGATGTGCGAAATGCCTAGCCGCAGACACAAGGAGCCGACGCGCGATGTGCTTAGTCGCGCAGTCCAAGGTGCCGACGCGCGAAGTACCTAGCAGTGCAATCCGAGGTGCCGACGCGCGAAATGCCTAGTCGCGGGCTCGGGGAGTCGACACTTGATGCGCTTATTCGGGCAGTCCGAGGTGCCGATGCACAAAATGATTAGGTGAGGGTCCGAGAAGTCCGCGCGCGATGTGCATGATCGCCGAGTCGGAGACTCCCTAAGCGCGAAATGTTTAGCCGCGTGTCCGAGAATTGCGTGTGCGATGTGCTTCGTCACGAATTCCGAAACACAGAGTGCTGAAAGGTTTAGCCGCATCTCCGAGGATTCCGCGCGTGAATCTTGGTCGCGAAGTCCGCGTCGCCGATGCTCGGAATGCTTAGCCTAGAGTCTGAAACGTCCACAAGCAAAGGGATCGGCCACGCTACTGTGATGTCCGCGTAGCGCCCGTTTTGACACGTCGAGATTACAGCGAGTGTAAACGTCCATACCATGTCCGTACTCGCGAGGTTCAAAGAGCCGAGCAGACGACGCGAGCGCCAGACCAATGGCGAACCGCGCTGAAGTCCCGTGGCGGGCGGCACCATAGTTTTCTTACAAAAATTACTTTTTAGTAAACTCTATGGGCGGTGCGATCTTCAATAATTTGCTTTTTGTGCGCTTGTTTCTGTATGGAGGAGATAGCTGAAGCGGCAAATTTGAAGACTGAGAAATGCACTTTCCAACGAGACCAAGATGGCGGCGCTCGGTCGAGCCGTTCCTGAGAAAAGATATTGTGGCTTGAAAAACGCTGTTCTTTCTTGATTTCCGCGAGATTTTTCGCCACCTTGGCTGATAAAACGAATTTTTTAGAGCACTTTTAAGTGGTTTACAGTGATGATATTTGGGTATTAGATAGAAAAAGGGTTATAGAAACTGAAAACCTGATTTTCGAAAAATCGATTTTTTTTTATTTTTTCGCGATGCGAAAGCCGCGTCGCCCCTTGCACACATCGAGGAGAGAAATTTCTATCTTGCTACAAGTTGCATCTCTCACATTGATGCCGCTATAAGACATATCGCCAATTCTACTCTCAACTGCAGTGCCCATTACACAAAACATTAATATTTACATAGTAGATCCCACTACGTTGCTCTGGGTGGCTCCCGCACCGGTGGACAGAATGGGCAGCTTGACAAGGTGATGATATACATTGGGTGTCCAAGCTAACAGAGCAAATAAATTGTGCACATCAAACTGCAAATGTAGTTATTTCTCTTCAAGAAGTTGCTATTTTTCTTATTGAGCAATTTGTAGATTAATTAACTATCTTTATACAGCCACAATATCCATACTTGGTCTGTAGAGTGCATTTCAAACACCATACTGAGCAACTGTTTTTGACGGGCTGGTCAGATGTGCCATATAAACCTTGCACTGACATTGTGGCCATAAATGAAGAATGTTATTTATAAACTGATAGGGACCTCTGCTATAGAGGTCTCCTAGATAAGAAGCAAGACAAATAGCGGGCAACAGTGACGAATCCTACAGCATTAATGAGAGGGTAGCTGTAGTTGTAATCAAACTTGATAAGAGGTATAAAGGTATTACAAGCCTACGCTCCAACGTCCAGCGACGATGATGAGGAAGTAGATCAGTTTTATGAAGATGTTGAATTAGCGATGAGAAAAGTGCAAACTCAGTATACTGTAGTAATGGGCGACTTCAATGCGAAAGTGTGGAAAAAGCAGGCTGGTGAACGAGCAATTGGCAACTACGGCGTCGATTCTAGGAACGCTAGAGGCGAGATGCTGGCAGAATTCGCAGAAAGGAATAAGCTTTGAATAATGAACACCTTTTTCAGCAAGCATAGCAACAGAATGTGGACCTGGAAAAGCCCTATTGGTGAAACAAAAAATGAAACTGACTTCCTATTTTCCGTTGATCTCAGCATAGTGCAGTATGTAGAAGTGATGGGTAGGGTAAAGTGCAGTGATCATACATTAGTGAGGGCTAGGATTCACCTCAATTTAAGGAGAGAAAGAGTACAATTGATCAAGAAGAAACAGGTCAACCTAGAGGCAGTAAGGGTGAAAGCAGACAAATTCAAGCTGGTACTTGCCAACAAATATGCAGCCTTAGAACAGAGGGATGAAGATGACATGGAGGTAATGAATGAAACCGTAACTAGGCTGGATTCAGAAGCAGCAATTGAAGTGGGAGGCCAGGCACCAAGGCAACCAGTAGGCAAGCTCTCCCAAGTAACAGAAGACCTAATAAAGAAACAACAAAAAATGAAAGTGCCCAACTCAAGAGATAGGACAGAATTCGCAGAACTGTCACAACTGATCAACAAGGTGAAAATAAGGGATATTCGAAAATATAACTTAAAGAATGAAGAAGCCATAAAAAAATGGACGCAGCCTGAAATCAGTGAGAAAGAAACTTGGCATAGAACAAACCTAGATGTGCGCACTGAAAGATAAGCAGGGTAATGCCATCAGCAATCTCGAAGATATAGTAAAAGGAGCAGAAGAATTCTATACTGACCTGCACAGTACCCAGAGGAGTCAGGATACCTCAATTAGAAATAGTAATGAACAAGATACAGGAACTCCTCCTATAGCTAGTGATGAGGTCAGAAGGGCCTTGGAAGACATGAAACGAGGAAGAGCAGCAGGAGAAGATGGAATAACAGTCGATTTAATCAAAGATGGAGGAGACATAATGCTTGGAAAACTGGCAGCTCTTTATACGAAGTGTCTATCGACTGCAAGGGTCCCAGAAAACTGCAAGAATGCAAACATACTAATCCACAAAAAGGGAGAAGTTAAAGAATAAAAAAAATTATAGGCCCATTATCTTACTCCCAGTATTATATAAAATATTTACCAAAATAATCTCCAATAGAATAAGGGAAACACTGGAATTTAGTCAACCAAAGCAACAGGCGAGCTTCAGGAAGGGATACTCTACAACAGATCATATCCATGTCATTAATCAGGTTATTGAGAAATCCGAAGAGTATAATAAGCCTCTCTATATGGCTGTCGTAGATTACGAAAAGGCACTTGATTCAGCAGAGATACAACCAGTCATAGCGGCATTACATAATCAAGGAGTACAGAACGCTTACATAAATACCTTGGAAAATATCTACAGAGGTTCTACAGCTACCTTAATTCTACACAAGAAAAGCAGGAAGATACCTATAAAATAAGGGGTCAGACAGGGAGACAATCTCTCCAATGCTCCACTGCGTGCTTAGAAGGATTCAAGCTAGTAAACTGGGAAGGTTTAGGAGTAAGGATCGACGGCGAATACCTCCGCAACCTTCGGTTTGCCGATTACACTGTTCTATTCAGCAACAATGCAGACTAGTTACAACAAATGATTGAGGACCTTAACAGAGAGAGTGCGAGAGTGGGGTTGAAGATTAATATGCAGAAGACAAAGATAATGATAAGTAGCCCGGCAAAGGAACAAGAGTTCAGGATCACCAGCCTGCCTCTAGCGTCTGTGAAGGAGTATGTTTACCTAGGTCAATTAATCACAGGGAACCCCGATCATGAGAAGGAAATTCACACAATAAAAATGGGTTGGATCGCATACGGCAGACATTGCCAGCTCCTGACTAGAAGCTTACCCTTATCATTGAAAAGGAAGGTGTACAATCAGTGCATCTTACGAGTGCTGACATATGGGGCAGAGACTTGAAGACTGACAAAGAAGCGTGAGAACAAGTTAAGGACTGCACAAAGAGCGATGGAACGAAGATTGCTAGGCATAACGTTAAGAGACAGAAAGACAGCGGTTTGGATCAGAGAGGAAACGGGTATAGATACTATTCTAATCGACACAAAGAGAAAAAAATGGAGCTGGGCAGGTCATGCAATGCGCTGGTTAGATAACCGTTGGACCATTAGGGTTACAGAATGGTTACCAAGAGAAGGGAAACGCAGTCGAGGACAGCAAAGAACTCAGTGGAGCGATGAAATTAGGAAATTCGCGGGCGCTAGTTGTAGGCGGTTGGCGCAGGAAAGGGGTAATTGGAGATTGCAGGGAGAGGCCTTCGTCCTGCAGTGGACATAAAAACAGGCTGATTATGATGATGAATAGCAACGCAAAATACTGACGGCTGCTTCTGAAGGTCGCCAAAAATTAGCATCCACTCACAAGCTAGGCGTTACTTTTTCTTCTTTTTACTTGCTCCAAGTTAGCTGGGACATTCATTCATTATGATGGGACTTTCATTCAGTTAGCTGGGACTTTCATTGCACTTATGATTATGTCTCTGCCTTGAGCCAATACGACTCCAACTTGGCAGTCAAGTTCGAACGGGTGGGAGCTACAATGTGTTATAAAAACTTTATAACGACAAGATGCGAGTGGCCCTTACGCATGCTTCCAGTGGCATGGTTGCATTGTGGGGCTTCATATTTCCAGGGCGTCTGCTACGAGCCCTTGGGCTCTGGTGGAATTTATACATTAAACCCAATCAATTCTTTCATGTTGATCTTTTTCTCTTGGTGCACATTTAATGACAGCAGCATTGAACATTTGTTTTATTTGTTTTTGCTAGTTCTGCCTATATAGTAGAGAGACAGGAGAAAAAAATATAATGTGTACAGAAATGTAGTACACAATAGTTTTTGCATTCAGCCCCATCAGACGTACCTGCCATGATCGGGGAATCAAACTAGCTAGGTCGTGAAATGAATCATTTATCGTGATATAACAACTATACCTGGGCGCACTTCTAGGCTAGCAGAACAGAGAATAAACAAATTGCTGTGGTCGTCGGACATAAATATGAACACATGACAATACACTATTGTTGCAAATTTGGGAAAAATCTGTGAGTGAAGTCCTGAGTGACACATCTACAAGAATCTGCGTTTGAAAACAGGTTTGCAAAGTAACTTTCACACAACCTGAAAACTGCTTGCACGAAGAATCCTTATAGAAGGCGTTGAGAGAATGTCACATGGTGGGCTTGTGAAAACTTTATACAGTGCACTGCTGTGCACTGTCAGATCCAGCATCAAGTTTGCATTGGTCAATTTAAGAACAAATAAACACAGACTACGCTCACTCATTTTTTTTAATTGTTACTATACCAGCAAATACACGCTCCACATTGTAAACAGTAATTCTGAGTGCGCCAAAACGGCGCCACTTTATATTAGAGGCAGAGAGAGGCCAAGATAATTTTTTCTTCACACCAGCCACTTGATGCTAAAAAAACAAAGTTTACGTTTTGAAAAAGCACTTGTATAAAAATGCTAGATAAAAAAATGCTCTATTGTTCTTTTTTCTGTACGAATAAAAATATTTGGCATGAGGAAAATGTAATCTGCACCACATTACAATGCCAGAACATCTTTCATACATGAGAAGTCACTTGCTCTGCCTCACAGAAGAAAAAAACTGCATGAAATTCAGGAGGGGAAAAAAAAAAAACCTCTAAACATTTGCACTTTGAGTACATGTGCAAGAAAATCAGCCGAGAAACAGCACTTCCACTTCCGGCAAAAACCTGAGATCATGACCAGTCTTTTCTTTTGCATACTTTTCATGACCAGCACAACGTGATGAAATAATATTCTATGGACACTTGGCACACGTACATGGTTGAAACAACAGACAACACAAGGGACGGCAAGGAAAAAAAAAAGTGTCATACAAACATTGCACACATTCGCGCATCACCTTTCTTTGGCTTTTCTTAACATGAGAGAGGCATTTGACTGTGTGGCTGCCTGCTTCTCTGCACATCACACAAGCCTATCCTCTCAAACAACACAAACCAACATTGCGTACAGTACTCCATGTGTGCGTATAGTGACAGAGCGAAGGTGATCCTCCTAGAAATAATTGCACTGTGGACAAGTTGCATTGTTCTTGACGTACTCTGTGGGTTCTGCCCCTTGCATCTGCTTGCTCACTTCCAAGGCCAACTGACGCAGTCATCGGTAGGCCACCACAATAATTTTTTTAATAGCTATATGACACGCAAATGGACTAGCTGTCAATCACAGTCTTTTTAAAAATATTCTTTTGTACTGCATAAAAAAAAAAAAAAAAAGCTACACAAAATACCTGCACAGGAGGCAAACGGTATCACAATCTGCCGTGAACGATACTTGCAACTGTACAGCTTATGCTAACTTTCTGGCACCACAGTAACAGCAAGAGTAGGCGCAAACAGCAACTGAGTCAGTGAGTGATGCTGCACGCCATAATCACAGGCACAGATGTACTGTGTGAGCCTCTAAAGAAGGAACACCGATCACGGACAGAATAAAAAACAACAGTTTGGATACACACATGAAATATGGGCAAATAAGTTCCTCGTATGCCACTGACTTTGAAATCCCTTCAGTACAAATTTTAAAGCTTCTAAAAAAAAAAAAAAAAGAAAGAAAAAAAAAAAGAAAAAGAAGGCAAGGACCTTCACACTTTTAGCTTGGACATTGTATCCTCTTAAGTATATTGCCTGGACAAATTCTGACAAGTGCCGAAGCTGCACTCCATGTGAAGAAAGAAAGAAAGCATTGTGCGGTATATGTCTAAAACTGAAAATTTTCTACAACAGCTAGGAATAGCGTTGTCTTGAGTGATGCTTCCGTGTTCTATGGTTTTGTAAAGTAGGTTACTTGCAGGAGGAAAGTTTAAACGTTCATAATTTGTGCAATTTTGACTGGAAAGAATAAGCTGTGAATTTCATTCAAAGCTCAGAATGGCCAGACGCTTAGTAAGATGTCTTTGCCACCATGTTGTGGACACGAACCATGCCGCTGGCACCATTGCACATGAAAATTCTGCAAACCTACTGAATGCAGACATACATCTCAAATCACAGGTCCTGCTGGCAAGCTGCAATGTATGTGTGCAAACAACAAGCTTTTCACCAGCTGCAAGCTAAGTGCGGAACGTGCACCGAAGTGCGAGAAAACATCTACAAAAAGACATGTCGTGGCTACAGAGGGTGTGCAATATTTCTAACAGTGTGCGTCACTTCAGCAGCTTGTTCAACACAGTGTTGCAATTGTGAACAGTGAAGCTGTAGTTGAAATAAATACTTGAGTGATGCTGCTGAAATACGACTGCATAAAAGAACACGCATACCACACACAAATACCAAGAGCCAGGGCGACCACAGACACTTGAGGAGAAGCAGGTGTAAGAAAGGTAAAAGTCTGCTAGAAAGCATTCTTTTTTTTTGTTGTCTTAAAAGTAAGCTTCCTCGTAGATGCAGATTTACCCTTTGATCAACGTTAGTGCTAGGTTCTTAAAACTTTTCAACTTTGTATAATGCTACTAGTTTCCACAAGTAGCATTCAACGGGACTTTTTACATTAGAATAATCACACCTAAAGCTGACTGCAGTCTAATGCAGAACATCACTGCACAATCTTTGCGACAGAGCAGTTGAACAGCATGTCAATGAAAAATATGTGCTAACAGGGGCACATATCACCTGCCCTCCCCATTTCTAAGGGGTGTGCACATTTTTTAAATTTCACAAGTGGAAGGCAACACAATTGTGCCTCGTCAGTCAGATCACTTGACAATACAAGCATTATTTGCCCAGCAGATCCTCATGTGCAATTTAACAAATTAACGTAACTGCACATATAAATATGCTAATGAATACTGTAGTGTACACATGGGAGTTGCAGGACTGAAGCCAGTCATCCTTCAAATAATTGTCAAATGGTAAGAATTTTGAGACTACAATCAATTTTCAAATATGCATTTTATATATTTTGGCACCCAAAAACGTGCACCGAATTGAAAGAATTGCCAGACAATTTTCCTTGCACACTGCACAACTTAAACATATATGGAATACAAATGCATCTTCAGGTATATTTTCAGGAAGTATGTTGAAATTGATGCTAGATTCAGAATTCTTATCAATTGCTGAGCCCTTGAGCACCAACCATCCTCAACACAAGTGAAATGTGTGGTGTGTAGTAAGTTGAATTTGTTCATTAGCTAGTTGTGTGTTGCTATTTTTCATACCAAGTAATGTTTACCTCTTGATGTAATCCAAGTGAAGAGGCAGAATTGTGATACATGTAACAGGCCAATAAGAAATCTGTATAACTTAAAAAAAGTGAGACGCGCCAAAAGCACCCCAATTGTTTTGCAGGTACAAAAGTATGCTAAGCAAGAGACTGATGTTTAACTTTGGCAGAATGAAAAAAAAAAAAAAAAAAAAAAAAACAAGGCTCCTTGTCGAGCACTAATCGTTTTAGGCAGAGTGTCACCCAATAATCTGCGCAACATTTTCACACATTCTGTTCGTGTGAAAAGTCCACACTAAGGCACACTAAGCAGCACTGGCCCAAGGTAAGACGAGATGCCTAAAGGGTTGAACCAAGTCTGACTAGCCTGTGCAAGAAAACAACTTGCAGACACAGTCTGGAGATGTTCACAGATATGTAGAAATGCCAGGCGGAAAGGCAGAAGAAACCTAAGAGCACTGTCAACTGGAGAGAAAAGAAAGTGGGCAATTGGCACACTTCAGGTTTCAAATGAGGCATCTAACAGATCTGCGAGGCAAGAAGTGGTGGTGGAAAAGAGGCGGAGGATGAGCTTGACATCCCATCATCAGTAGGCAGAAGAGGAGGAGCGCGGTGGTGAAGGCAGGTCTTCAGGGGCACTGAGAGCGGGTGCTGCAGGGAGTGGGAGGTGTGCCGAAGAGGCAGTCCCGCCAGGTTGCCCCAGAGCCTGGACGCTTGCTAGGCTCACCGGGCTGGGGTTGGCCATCAGGGAGATCCCGTTCACTACCTGCACAGAGCCAAGCAACAAATGCATGCCCTTGGCATCGATACATTTGCACGCACTGCGTATGACGGCAAAACTTGACTTGAGATTTTTACAGCAGCGTATGCTACCTGCAAACTATGTTAAGCCTGAGGCGTTGCTCAGGGACCCTTTAACACTTCATTTGGCTGTTTATCAGCAAATTCTCCTATTTAGCGACCAGCAACATTTATTGGCAGCACGACAGAACAGATGAAGCCAAGGGCACAAAGGGCACCACACGCGCTGGTAGCACCCGCAATGTCCAATCTCTCTTGTTTTGTGTCTTGTCTTATTTGGGCTGCAATGGCTTCATCAAATATAAAGGAACTAGCCCAAGAACAAATATGGTGAGACCTTGACTTATAAGTTAATAAATTGTTTTAAAAAGCCATCTCCAAGCAACTTTCCGATCAGTAGGTGGCCGAAATTGGCTGTACGACGCGTGGGCTTAGTGATTATAACGAAGTGGTCTTTCCTCAGGAAGGCTTATGCTACGATTCATTGTGCCGAGGAAAAATGGGCAACTGGCGACCAAAAATTAATTTTTGTGTGGAGAAGATCTAAACAATCAGGCCTGTGGAGAATTGGGAGTGCTTCCAGATGCTTTAGACACAGGCTTTTGTCTTCAGAAACAGGGTGTCATAACGAAATGTTTTTCGTTCTGGTTCTAGTGTCGTTCCACTCAAAGAAAAACTGTTGCAATTCTGCTCCGAAAAAAAAAAAAAAAAATCAAGAAAGAAAAGTAACGGTTTATAACAATTTGGTTCGCACGCAAAAATTCTTGAAGCAAAGTAATGACAAATACATAGTATTTATTTTTCTCAACAAATGAGTTATGAAATTATGATCAGTGCCTTGAGTCATGTCATCGAGTGTACTTGCTGAAATGCGAGACTGCTGTTGTGATAAAACAAACTTAAACGAACATAAACACACAATAAGAATTCAGTAACAAAGTGTAGTACTGGCAGAAAACGAAATAAGCTCTTCCGGGCAGAAGCCCTAGGTTTTGCTAGAATGCCTATCCGCTAGTGAACGGAATGGCACGCTTAGGTTAGTGGAGCACTTGACCGGCCATTGTTCGTACTATCCCTGCCCGAGATACCTGCCAACTCTGACATAGCCCGACGTTGGCTGCTTCGGATTGCAGACTTTCCACTTGAACTGAAAACAGATGAAAAATATTTCGGTTTTGCTCTGAAACAAAATAATAAATAATGCTTCGCCTACGTTTTCGTTCTCGTCAGAAATATCCTTTTGTTTTCATTCCTTTCCGACACACTGTTCAGGAGATTGTCACACGTAATCGCTGTCATTCACTATGTGCTCACTGGTGTGGTATCAAAGAATGTCGAGAATTTCTTCATCCGATATCACGTGGTGACTGCCTCTTGCTGCCATATTTTCACATGGATGCCACAAACATGGATAAGAGCTAAGGAAGTGATGGGACAGATGCTGAACTTGCAACCCGGAAGTTTATTGAAAGCAAATTTATAAACACAAACAAGTCAAGTGAACTCCCTCAACATGATATAACAAGCGTGAAATCATTTTCGGCTGCATGCTCATGCAGTCAAGACATTGTGGTTCCACTAAAGTTATGTGTATTCCAACAGGCGAGAACGCCTGGTAATTCGAACACGTGAGCGTTTACGACGGTTCATTCAGACATACTGCGCTCCGACAATGCTCTCAGCAGCACGCCAAATCACACAGCAGCGCCTCCGACCCGCATTCCTCCGACCCTGCCGTAGATGAAGAGCTTAGGAGTGACCCCTAAACACTGCGCGTGAAGGAAGAGAGAGAGAGAGAACAGCGGTGGAATTATGTGTGCAGACGTGTGAAGGCGCGTATCGCTGATTACTTCTGTTAGTGACGTGTGTCCTATACAGTCCAAGACCAGTTTCCCGGACCCCAAATTTTTTGGACATGCCCGATAATTCAGTCGCCTTTGCAGTACCTGCCATGTACCCCATAGAGTCAACGTATAAGAATGCCGGAAATTTCGGACGCAAGAAACCTCCGCCGTCCGCTTTTCCGGGCTTTTTGCCATGACCGCAGGTCCGAAACGGCACTAATTGAAGCCACCACCATCGTCATTTTGATTATTGCGCCGCCTCGACCCGACGTTCCCGCACGCAAATTCGCTGGCAGCCGTAGCCAACCAGCGGCAACGCTAGGCCTAGCCACTTCGACGTTCGCTGCACAGCTTCTTGCTGTTCAGTGTCGTGTTTTTCATGGAAACCATTCGCCACTGTTAGCAATGGCACCGACTCCGCCTTTGTAATCCTCACCAAAAGCTTCGGAGCGCGGAAAGCACAACACGTTGCATAATGCCAGTTCCCGAAAGTCATCTTCGCCCCAATACAGAAGTCTTAAGTGGTGAAGTATACCAAAAGTTTGAAGCGTCAATTGTCAAGGGGCATGGTATGTTTCCTCTAATTATACACGCGTGCACCCGCTGTCTCCTATCAAAGTACGAGCAATGATACGTCTGACTGACTCCCAATTACCACAAAATTGCTGCTTTACCATTCTTTGTTTTCATCATGTGTCTGCTGTTGCTTTCTTGTCTGACGGAGAATGACTGCTACAAACATTGAGAAACTAACTCGTATGCATAACAATATAATTCGAACTGTACCATATTTACCTGAATCCACTGTACACCTTATTTGTGAGAAAACGGGGCCGAAAACAGCCTGCGCATTACGATCGGATACGAAACCATAACTGCGATTGCGGCATTGGCAACAGCCTACCATCAGAGCCGTCAGACGCAGTGTAATCACCATCATGAAAAAGGTGACTAAGCACGATTTCGTGATGGTTGCTGTCGGTTCATTCTGTGCTCAATTACAATCTTGAATGGTATCTCCAGCCAATAACTTTTAGAGGTACTATTGCATAAGCGAAATTTCGTGCGACTCGGCACTGGATGCACCAGTGTAATTTGCTGGCAGCTTTCCTGGTACTGTGTCAAGCTCGCTATCTTCGCACAGTACCAGGAGCACTGTCGGATGCATACTCCGTCCAGTGCAGTCTCTCGGGAAAGTGATAGCAGTATCCCTAGAATGATCGCAAATAAATAAATAAATAAATAAATAAATAAATAAATAAATAAATAAATAAATAAACAAACAAACAAACAAACAAACAAACAAACAAATAAATAAGATAAAAAGTAGTGTGTACAAATATTCAAACATATTTGGACAGAAAGAAGCACAGTTGAACCCACATATAGCATCACCAGAGTTCACAATACTCGAGTGTAACAATGAGCAGCTGCCCCATCCTGAACTTTTGTGTGTACTACAGTAAAATAAACAGCTTACTACAATGTTCCCATGCCACATCATCAACTATAAGAATTAAATCTGGCTACTGGGTGTCAGTGCAAAAAAGAAAAGGAAAGCGAAATCCAGGAAAAAGAAAAAAAAGAAAGGTTTGCAGTTACATTCAAAGTCAAATTACCATAAGTCTACTGCAGTATCTCATGTAATGTCAGCAGTGGATAATTCACAGTGTGGCAGAGAGGGAAATCACGTGGGGAATGCGTACGCTCATTCGCTTTGGCGTGGGCAATTCAAATTTGGGACTAGCAGCAGGACCTCCAGTGGAAATTTTCGATCCAACAATGTCATACTAGCACACAGAAAATGATGCTCGACTTATGACGAATAATCGATTGATCTAACTTGGCTTTACATTTTCTTTAATTGTCCCTTGACTTCAAAGCTCAAGGAGCCAACTTACCTTTGGTATACTCCTCAAGGGAGAGGAGGGCTTCAGGTGGCGCGGTGTAGCGCCGTTGCCTAGGCGCCAGCTCGCGTGGGCGACGCGGGGTCTGTATCGGGGAGCTGGCTCCCAGAAGCGAACTTTGGGCGGGGGAAGTGCCCTCATTGCCAGTGCTGGGTGCAAGCTGGATGGAGGGGCTGGAAGGGCCCTTAGTCCCTGTGCAGCAGGTAACAATATGGTCGACAGTGGATCAGTGCCCACATGCATAGGGGATCACCCAGTGTCAGTAACTTATGTAAGAAAATCACTAAATTTAGAGAGTTTTTAGTCGCCTTAACAACTTCACCTTTTTGGAGACTTGGCAAGCATTTCTTTTAAGCAACACAAATAGCCAGTAAATTGTGCCAGTAAAATTCCGCAAACAACTATGGCCGAGTTAAGTGTTTTGCCCCATACTTTATCCCAAGGAGTACAATGCGTATGTCCAGCACTAAAGCCGTTTTTATAGGCAAAGCACAATCTTCAGAAGCAACACAATTTTAGAAAGTCTTGTTTTAACATTCCGTCGTTGACTTGCCACTGCAGGAGCTAATTTAACGCTGTTAAAAAAATAATAAGGTAGACGTCTAGCAAGAATTCACACACACACACACACACACACACACACACACACACACACACACACACACACGCACGCACGCACGCACGCACGCACGCACGCACGCGCGCACACAAATATAATTCTGAGCAAGTCACTATTATCACTTAGTGACTTTTCACTAAATTTGAGTGTTCTGCTCCTACCAACTTCATAAAAAGATTGCCAACACTGGCATCACCACAACAGACATGTAAAACCAAAGAACTGTAAATCAATAAGGCAGCAGCTTGTCAGTTTCTTATGCAAGTTCCAAGTGCATGTTTACTTTACACTGTTATACTCCGGTAACATAGGGCACTTTTGACCACAATTGGGCCTGATGAGGATTGAATTTCTCGACCATGGTTAACTCCCTGCCACTGCATGCAAAAAGCAGCCAATCTAGATAGAGTAATTTGATCCCGATTGGGCTTGATCTTGATTGAAAGCGCTCCTTATGACACCAGTATCATATATTTAACTTTAGTGACAGCTCTAGCATCTCATTTTGCCAAGGGCACTGACCACATGAACGATAAAAAACTAGCCATGGTCAAACCAAAAAAATACTTATTAGCTTCATTAGCTAACTTGAAGTTGTTTTTGTTCACTCAATCTACTTATCACAAAAGCAGTGAGAGGACTCTGTATTCGCTCTGGCATTTGCGGAATGCTCAGACTGTCCCACGATGATTCTGCAGCATTTCAACAGCTTCTGTATTGGCTTTGCCTTAAAATTGCCTGATGTCTTTGAACACTTGCACTTCAGTTCGACCTGTGCAATTCAAATATGTGTACTAAGGAAAAGCTGGTTTCTATCTTGGCAAAATTTTAGCCCAACTATGTATTCTTAGTGCAAAGAAGTTTAGAAGCATTATATTCAGTTTTAGGTGCCAGGGCATTTGGCTTCAAATACTAGCATTTAGTAGTGCCATCCAGTACAAAAATATGTCAACTGTGAGAGCTTGTGTTAGTGATCACACACATTTGTGCCGAAATAAGTCGAGAGCTACATAACCATTAGAAATAAGGACTTAAAGTCATGTAACATTGTCTATCATTGTGTTGTGAACCATGCAAAATAGAATATTCATGCTGAAACAGAGACTGCATGCTTATTGTACAGCAATACCAGAAGCATTGCAAACACTAGTTCCAGTGAATGAAACTGGCCCTAAGAACTCAGCTAACAAGTGGAAAGAAACTGGCCCTAGGCAAAGAGCTAGCAAAATATCGCATGCTATCTTGAATGGAAGTGAAGTCCTTATTCTGCCAGTGAAACTTGAAAGCAGGTGGCTCCACAATGATACCAATGACCATTTCCAAAGCTTAGTGTGCCCCTGACATGTTGCAAGCTGGTTGACCCATTATGAATGACTGTTCGCATTTCTCTGCACTCTTGGAAATGGGAGTTTTAGTATTGAGTATCGAGTTTCTGACTAAATGTCTTTGGCCAACAAGAAACAGCCAGCAGCAAGCATAATTTGTTGAATTAGAACAGAAAAATTGGATAAGGTAGAAGTTTGGCATGCAACTCGCTTCCTTTTGAAAGTATGGTCAAAGAATTCACAATCTATGCATGATCTCCAGCTGCAGTTGTATCACAGACCTAATGTAAAGCAAATGCAACGTACACCTATGGTTCACACATGACGAGAGCTGTTGGTACAGGTTCCAAATGAGGCCGCATGTGGCTTGGGGTGGAGCCCACTTACAGTTGTTTCAGAACACATTTAGTGTTCTGCCTGGTGTTGCACCCCTATTGCTGAAAAAGTCGCTACAATATTATTTTTTTTTTTCTGTTTGAAGATCATATGCTTATTCCCAATTTTTCACATGCAGATGAATGTGAGCAGGCGCAGCTGGGTGTGGCCTCCGAGATCTCCCAAGTGAAATCTTGGAGGTCACGCGTAAGCCTGCGTGGGTTGCACCATGCTGCGAGGCTACGCGCGGTGGTGTCGTAAAATTAGTGCATTCACTTCTCTCTCTCCAACACGGCACACAGGCGGCCGCAGCTTGGCCTGGCCTCAAAGACCTCCCTCCGGCAATCTTGGGAGTCCCACCCAGGCTGTGCATTCACTTCTCCCTATACTTGTGGCGCGCCGCTTTGCTGGCAATTGGACGCGACCTCCAAAATCGCATTGGCATCGGTGCAATCTCAGAGATCTTGAGCCAGCCGAGCCAAGCCAGCACAGCGAAGTTCGCTTGCCTGCTCGATCACACAGCAGAGCCCTGTGTAGTGTGCCACATGCTACTCGACCTCGATGAGCCAAATGGAAAGCAGATGTGAAAGCCCGTCGCAATGTAACAGAAGACAGCTAGCTAAAGGCTGTCACGTGAGATACTAAGTCATATGTTGCACACACCGAAGATTCTTTTGTTTATTCAAATTTCATCGCATGCTTGGCCATGTAGCATGGTTCCGTGGGCCACAAAGCCATCATATTTCCATGTTCACAATTGCGCACCCCATTGAGCATGTATTGCAGAAAATTGCAATAATAAATATAACGAAGTAATTTCAGCTACCCCTTCAGCTTCATTGTAACGAGGTTCGAGTGTATTTGGATTCAGCATTTGGGCAGTAGCCCATATCGAAGGAATGGCTGCTCGACTCACTTGCAGAAGAGCAAATGACATGCACATCCATGGGGTAATCAGACTGTCTATGTGAGCGCACACAGAAAAACTCTATGGTTGAGCATCCATGAGAAAACCAAACGAGTCAGAAACTTGTAGTAATCTTTCCTACCATTGCCAATGGGAGGCAGTCGGTTTACGCGAATGTCAAGAAACAGAGGCATGGCAGCATCATTTGCCTGCGGACAGACGTAATCAAAACTTGTGAGCAATCAATGAGCGATCATCTAGCGCTGACCCTTTGAGAGATTAGAAACTGGATATACATCAGTTCTGGCAGGCACCACAAACGAAAACAGCTCACAAAATGAAACCAAAACTAACCGCCCGCACATGCGTGGATGTCCAAGCAGTCGACACGCTGGCCTAAAGAAGCCATGGAATGGAAACTGAGAGACTACAATGCGAAATATAAAAATTCTTTGCATTCACCCAAAGTGGCAGCACTTGCTGGGCACGTATTTCAAACATATAGTGTGAATAATCGGCACTGAACATTTGGGACTTGTTTGCGGCACCAAATATTTGTCGGACACTCAAAGGGTTAAGCTGCAAAAATTTACATATGTTCACTAAACACCGACTCATTGGTTCAGTAAGAGCAGGTATACACATGTGCAGTTAAAACAAACTACTTCAAAACTCAATTTCACTAAGGCCTTCACTACACTGAACCTCTAAATGAAATGAGGACAGTAATTATTGACTCTGACTCGCAACATTTCCAGCAACTGCCAACCTCAACTCAACCTAACCTGTTTGTTACAAATAAATAAAGAAGCCTTGCCTTGTAAGGTCAAGGGCAAATTGAAGTTGAAATTTACCCTGTGAGGTCAGAACCCCATTAGGTTGCCCACCTTCACCAAGGGTTATCAAAAGTAGCAGATTTGTGCCAAAAATGTATGTGTCATGCAACATAAACCTTATAAAAAAACTTGTCAGTTTCACACTCGATACAACATTACCTGAGCAGCTGAAGTTTGTGTTTCAGATTTTTTACAGGGTGTAAGCCTTACACGAGGCAGACTTATGGCTACTCAATGAAGCCTTTAATTGCTCTAAGACTTTTCAGAATAATGCAACCACTAGCGGTTGATTATGAAATGCACTTATTCAGTCACTGTTGTCTCTTTCACTGCTCTTGTCATTTGACAAGCTCATTCTGCCATCTGTTACAGTAAAACTTCATTAATTTGACTCGTTAATTCAGACTCGTCCTCTGGTCACGGCAGACATATGCATTAGTTATTGCAATCAAACTCATTCAGACGTGTTTGGCAGCACATCGGTTAATTCGGACCAGAATGTGGCAAGCACAAAGCGCTGCAAATGTGCGACATAAAAGAGCAAAAACAGCACCAAAACGAAGTGGCAGAGTCCACATCGCCATAGTCACCAGCGAAAATCGTACGTGAAGGACAGCAATGTTGAAATGCTTCGTCTCTACTTGTACCTTTAAAGCCTTCATTCTTGCCTTTACTGCCGCGTATAACACTGCGTTGGCAGCTTGCCTGCATAATTGCGTAGTTGCCAACTTTAGTCACGTCGAGAGTAACCATGGTTTCATCCGCAGTTGTTGCAGCAAACGGTAGTTTCGTTTTGACTTGGTGCATGCATCGGCCACATGCCTTCAGAACAGCAAGGTTGCCATCCATGATCATGTCGATAGCGGCCGCAGTTACGTCCGCAGCGGTTGCGGCAAACAGTAGTTAGGTTTTTGCGGCAACAGTAGTTGAGCACCGACTACATCACGATTGATGGATGATCTGTTGGCGACCAGTTCACTGGCTAAAAAATAATTGGGATGTGCGCGAGGTAGTGAAAAGTGTGTCTCAGGTGAAGACGCGTGCCGCGGCCGCGCTGCAAAGGAAGTCGCTAGGCCTTGGTTGCTGCGAGCGCTAATCAGTCACGAGATGACAACAATTGCAGCTTCCACACGGCTTTTGTGCAAAAGAGAAACATGATTTACTGATTCCTTCAGTAAACATGTTGGCATAGCAAGCATTTGTTTATTTTTTTTAATACTCTGAATAATTGGACATTCAGTTAATTCAGACATTTATTTCAGCCCCATGAATTCCGTATTAAAGAGTTTTTACTGTACTGTTCTAGACTTTGTCAGTTAATGGTCTAAATAGCAGCCCCGAATGAAAATGCAAGCAGAGTTTTCAAAAATATGTGCACATTTCTTTCAGCAATGCCCTCTTAAAAAGCACTAAAGAGTATGATGCAGCTAAACATCCCACCTCAGTACAGCCAATACTATTAAAGCATGCTGGACAGCACTGGATTCGTGCTGCACAATTGTAATCTGGCGAATACAGTGTGCCAGGACAGTAAGTGCAGGACAGTAAGCAGTGCCATCTACTCGCGGCTTATGGAAATTAACCAGCATGCAGGTATGTGCGTGACGCTTATGGAAACTGCATTTTGGGATTTACTTACACGAAAACGACCTTGCATGAATAAATACGATCATTAAAAAAGTCCATGTCCTAATCCTAGCTAGCTGTTTCAGACCAAGCCAAGGCTGGTCTTCTGCACAAACGGCACCCCAGAATGGGCACCATTTGTGAGGAAACGGGCTTTCGAATTCGGCCGTGGCCTCCAAGAAAGTGACCGAGACCACAATCAGACAAGGTTTAATTTTCCTGCGGTGAAGCTAGGCCAGCTCCGACCACTGGGAATTCCGTGCGCAAGCACTAGTGTGATGGTTAAGGATGTTTGCCACTAGTTTGTGTGTTTTGGAACAAGGGATGGGAAAAAGCACTAGGAGGGAGATAAAGATCTTTCACACAAATGATGGGCAAAGAAAGAAGAAACTGTCAAACATCAAGTTTCCCACAACAGA
Source organism: Dermacentor andersoni (assembly GCF_023375885.2). NCBI lineage: Eukaryota > Metazoa > Arthropoda > Arachnida > Ixodida > Ixodidae > Dermacentor > Dermacentor andersoni. The sequence goes on from NC_092815.1 coordinate 87,355,726, forward strand.
CAGACGCAATGCTCTGACCAAAAAAGGGACAGGGAGATATGAAAAACTGAGCACCCACCAATGTTCAATGCATCTATAGTTCAAAGAAGTGTAAACATCTTCTCACAGTCTCAATGGACGTGACAGCAAGCTTATTGCTGCGCGTTGGGGTTGTTGAGGCAAGCCGAGGCAGAGGTGGCACGGTTGCTATGGAAGGGAGTCACTGGCATATGGCTGCGCTGCCATATGCGGCGCCTGCCTAAGTTAAGGACACCACTATGATGACAGGCTGACACTCAAGAGGACCACGACCCAGGGATGACCCACGTGGAGAGTGCCTCGGCAGGCTTAAACCAAAATACGGCCCACAGCAATTGCGCCCTGGCAAGAGCCACTCCGCAGGCCTCGTCCCTCGACCCAGAACAGGCCTCTGCATCTGGCCCAGGCAAGCACAACCTAGTCAAACAGCCGCAGCAGGAACGACGGCAAGAGCTCTTTTCCCGATCCCGAGCGGTGCACCCATCACGCATGCCCTGTGGCTTCGCTGCTTGAGCTCCCCCGTATGTTTTTCATGAAGCCTTTTTTCTTCCTTTTTCCTCAAGCTCACGCGCCGCCTGCTCTCAGCTCGGTCTTCTTCGCTTCGGTTTCCATTTTCTTCAAGCTCACAAATCCACTCAGTCCACAAATCGCCGTGTACAAGCAAAAAAGAGAAAGAGAGAGAAAAAAAAAAAATGAAAGGACTATTGTGTCCTTTCCTTACAAGAGCCAGAGTCATCCCATGCCGTGGCACTAGTTTTCACAGAAGGCGGTGAGAAGTGCCTCACAGTACTTGGCTGCAGAAGGTAAGCCACCACAACTCACTAAACTTTTCAACAGCACGTCGGAGAATGAAGCCTCTGAAAGCTACATGTGAGAATAAAATGTTTCTCCTTTCCATATGAAGGAGTGTGCTTGATGTATATGCGTGTCAACAAAATTTTTCTCCCGGTCATTGGGCGCCATGTAAGCACTGTTCCTACAGGTACTGAGCGCTTCAAGAAAATAAATTGGCAGGTACAGTGTTTTACTATGTTGAAACAACAGAGCCTAATTAAGCCTATTGAGCCATGCGTAATTAAGCGTCATTGAGCCAAGTGAGTGAATATAGGTACATCTTAGATAACTGTTTCTTCCAAAACCTGCATACAAGGCATGTGTGTATCATAAACTGGAATAAGCGCTACTCCAGTGACAATGCAAGACGCACTCAGAAGGAGCGATTGCCGGCCTCGATTGACCGACTAAATCCTCCTGTTACTACAACCCACCACCATCACAAAGGGCAAAGCACACAGGATACATACGACCTTAATGCCAAGTCGACCAACAGACACTAAGCCACACAGAGTAGGTCATGCACAGGAATAATTGCTCAATGAGGAAATGTGGGAAGTGGAGCACAAGCACTGCCACAGTTTAGCAGAAAAAGGCAGAAAAGTCACACAACTAGCAAACAAATACTGGCTAAGGCTTACGTGTCCCCACATAACCTTGCAATTACATACACCTCTCATTACAATGTTTCTTTCAGTGTGGTAAAACGTGTGATCTCTGCCAGTTTAAAAATGAAACCAGTTAACCATAAAACCATGTTTGTTTCTATCACCAAGAGAAGATCTTTTAACCAGCAGTATAATCTCAGGACATGTTTTCGATAGTAGACAGCAGAGTTGCGGAGTGGCAACTTTGGAGTTGGGAATGATTCCGTAAGCATTTCACATTTTTAAGCAGCCGGAATGGAATGGAATTGACCACTGATCCCTACTATGGACGCCTAGTCTTGGAGCGCTAAATGTTGATAATAAGACCACAAAACTACCAAACTGGTAAATGTGCCATTTACACTAAACCGGACTTACCAATATAGTGTATTTCTTTTACCGGTACTTTCAGTATCCACTTCGAGGTATCCGCCTCTGCAGTGGTAATTATAAACATCATGGTATTCACGTGGACATTCCAAACTTCTGAAGACCCGAAAGCCTTTCTGTGCTACAAGGTTGAAGTGCACTTAAAGAGAGCAACTACGGGTTGTCAGGAACTATTCGGTTTAGCAAGAGCACATATGACAAACGATACAAGAGTAGATGCCAAGAATGATTCTGCAAATGATTGCACCCTACGCAAGCAAGCAGTAATTTGGAACACACAGCATGTTTTTCCGCACACTGTCGAGTATCCATAACATACTTGAAGAGGTGGTAAAAGATGCCCTCTGAAGCAAGGAGTACCACCCATCAAAACATATCAATGTGTTTTGTTTTCTATATTAATCATCAAATTGACAAAATAACCTAGCTGGACGCATGACATGCACAACGATGCAAGATAATTTGGTAGTTTGCTTTACTATTACGTATAAAAATGGCTTTGCAATAATGCCAGGTTTTTTTAATATGCTAGTGGTTTATTCAGAAGGCAAGCTTTGGTTATATAACAGTGTGCAGTGTGGTCATGAGCTGCCTAATACGTGTGCAGCTAGCCCTGTATTTGAAAAATCAGTTCACTATGATGTCACAAATCAGCGTCATGTTTGGCGTAATACTAAACTGAAGAAAACTAAATTTTAATACTGAAGGCATCAATCATTATGAATGATTTTTTTAATTGTTATGTAAGGTATGGGAGGGCCTGCCACACATTTATGGGTTTGCCCTCAGGCGAACCGAAAGGCTGTGTAACAACTAATGATTAGCAGTGGCAGACCATGCTGTTCAGCTCAGCCCCGGAAGACCAAATCTGGGCCGTCCAGCTGGCAAAGGACCCTGCCACAGACAGAGGGCTATGGGCCATCGTTTAAGCAGTGAATTGTCCCCCTAAACTGCTTTTTCTCTGTCTATTCTATGGTTTCGAAGAAGCCCAAAGAGCGACAGAACATTTTCTGTTTCTAGAGGGTACCACATGACAGGCTATCCCCACAAATTGACATGTTTGGGATATACAGTAGAACTTCGTTCATACCTTTAGGAAAACAACCACAAGAAAAGACATACTAACTGGGAAAATGTACAACCCAAAGTAACTAAAAAATGTGACAGACTAGACTGCCGTAGCCACCTACGTAATGCGAAGCGTCGTGCAGATCATTGTGGCACAAGATGTCGACACGCATCAAGCTGGTGGTGTACCGTCAGCGCGAGGCGCATTTTGCTGTTTTCCTATTGCGTAGTGTTTTAAGAGGGCGACTGGAAACCGAAGCAAAATAAAACTGGTGGGTGACGCCGGATGCTGCTGAAGCAAAACTTGGTGCTCACATCGCGACACCTGCAGCAGGAAATGGCAACGTGCCTAGATCATCACCTAGTAAAAGAATGCAGTATGCTAACAATGGCACTATGCACCACGTGCTGTAAAACACGTAGTTGAATATGCTTATCGGAAAAGGTTTGGCGGATAGCTGTGAATGCAGCGTGTGACGACCCGGGAAGAGACGCACTGAAACCAGAATAAGAAACTGTGCTTGCCATTGTTTTCAAGTGGGACGAGAGACTGTATACTGTTTTTGATCGTGACTATATACTGTTTTCGATCGTGCGCGCCTCGCGCCTTTTTTTGTTCATGTGTTCATGTTCATCATACGACCGAAGTTTCACGACGAACTGATCGTTTGTGCTGAAAAATCATGTTTTCGGGGAACGTATGAACGGGTAAGAAATGAGTAACTCTATCGGGTCATTTTTCGTGTTCTCGATTGCGAACGTTGGCACCAAGAAAACGTATGTAAGGGGAATGTATCAACGAGGTTCTATTCTATTCTGATCACAAGAACTGAACATATTCTACAATTTAGTCATATTTGCGACTTCTAACCCATACAGATGGGATATGGTTGTAGAAGCTATTTGACAAGCAAGAGAATAAAATTTATGAAATTACGTTTTATGTATTTCTTTGTCTAGTCCTATTACATGTACAATTGTCTTGAATACTCATTTCGTATGTTTGTGAAATAAGGTCAGTTAGTACAGGTGCTGCATTGATCAGGCATGCGGTGTACTAGGAACAGGCACGTGCTCTTCAATGTGAGTGTTCTAGCAGTGTTTCTTTTCAGGGCCCATGGTCATTTTCAAAGTACATAGGCAGAGAGATTCTTATGGAAATCAATATCGACTGAAGGACTTTTTGAGCAGTAGACATTAGAGAGATTACACGCAACAATGTGCTGAAGAAATAACAGGCTGCAAAGTAGAGTTCTTGTGCAAGGAAATGTGACATAAAATTGTAACATTCCAAAGCCTTCAAAAATATGTTTTAGTATAGACAGACAAGAGCAAGTGTTCTACAATGATAGAGGAAGTGTTTTATTACTGGAATTAAAGGAATGGAGTCCATCAGCTCAGCCACTGCAGGAGTGCGAATGGTCGAACTTTAACCATTCTGAGGAGTTAAAGCGTGGAATTACAGGGGATCTCCACTCCCAGAAGTGGAATGGGAATGGAATAGATGGCCCCACTCCGTAACTCTGGTATAGAGTACTTTTAAAGGGGCCCTGAACCACTTTTTATCGAAGAGGAGAAAGGCTATTTGAGAAATACTTTGCTGCAAAAAGCACTTCAATGCATTTAGCAGAAGCGGCGTTATTGGCAATCAAACATGGCCTCCATTGAACTCCCGTTCCTTCTTCAATGCCTTGAACTACAAAGGCTATGGCAGAGTGGGGCATGCCCACAATGCTCCGCCTTCTAGATTTCACCGTGGTGGGCCGTTCAAACTTAAATTTGGATGTTAACGTAGATGCCACGACTTCTGATTTTGATGCCTAGGACATGCTAAACGTAAGCTAAACGCGGTTGTCCTCAGCGAGACGCAGTGTGCTTAGCCAGTGGACTCGTGGCAGCCACCCGCGGTAAATACATTGCGTAGCTGACTGCTGCTACCAATAGCAGCCGCGTACGGGAATGTGCTTTATTAGGAAATAAGAGCGTCCAGAAGAGAGTGAGGAGCAGGCTTTTGTTTGAAAAGAATGCTTGAGAGAAAGGCGACTTCACATTCCGCTTGTGAGCTGCACATACCGCGTACGACTGCAAAACTCAGCCGATGTTCACAGCAGCATGTGCTACCTGTGGACTATGTTATATCACGAAGCCTAAGGGGTGGTTCGGGCCTCTAAGTTAGGGGAAGCCAAAAACTCTTCACAAACATTGGTGCAGTTTGGAAAACAATCTTTGCCTAGAGAATGTATCACGAGCAGTTCAATGCTGTAAATGCCCAATCGTTATTAACCCTTTGAGGGTCAATGACGTAAATATATGGCGCCACCAACAAGGCCGAAAATGGTCAATGCGGTATATTTACGGCGCTGTCCGTACGTTTAAAATGCGCGTCAATTTCCAAACTTTTTCTTTTCTGTCATGTGCTGCCACTAAGTGGGTATACGGGGAATTTTTTTCGTGCGCCTTCCTCTCTCGGGTTTCGTTGCATGGTTTGTTTTAGCGCTAGTTCGCTTACGTGCGTCTATAAACTACCATTCGTGCAGTGGCGCGCGCGCCCGGGCAGATGGCGGTTTGGGCTTTGTTCCGCAGACGGTTTCGGCTTCTTGCACTTGCAAAACTGATGGCTATCTTGTTCCTAATCGCTCAAAGGGCGACTGCCTCTTTCTCGCTCGTTTATTGCTCACAGGGGTGCGCATAGGAAGGATGCCGCCGCGCATGCATTTCTGGTGCTTTTTTTTTGTGACACTCGCGAAAACTAATTGCCTCTGGTTGGCCATAAGATGAAGAATAGCGGAAGTTTGTCACATGTTGTGCTTTTTTGACGGGCAGACAACCACACAGTTTTCTTCAGGTTGCGCACCTATGCAGTTCGATTATGCTGTGGATGTACATATTAGATATTAGTGTAAGAGCAGGAACATTTGAGTATTGCGAAATATTCTCGTGTGCGAATTTTCAAGGCCTTGAACTATGTGTGTAAAGATGCATCAAATTTTTAATTCTTATAAGTTTATTTCCTTCTTTATTTTTGCTATTCATGAACAGAGTGCATATATACCAGTGTAAAATATTTTTTTCTCACCTTACGTTCACCCTAGAAAAAGTGTAATATTTTTTTCGAAATAGGTCCCTAAGAATTGAAATCTGCAATAAAAAAAATCGACCCTGGACGGTCGCATATGACGAAAGAAATCGACCCTGAAAGGGTTAACAGTAAGATAAAAAATTTGTACACACAGTAATAGTCAATGTTAACACCCGGACAGAATTCAAATACAAAGGTTACGACCTCGTACACACATGCCCTGGTCAAGTGGCAGGCCAGACAAGCTCTGTGCTGCCACACAACACAATGGTTAGTTGAGTGCAACGGCACAAGACAGTAAACATGAATAGCCACAACGCAAATGACAACAGAAGATGGAAACATACACAGCTGTTGATGTCAGAAAAGCAAGTTTACACACTCCAAGTGATGCACAAAGCAAAGGAGTCACCATGTCAGACAACAAAGAATCACTTTCCCAGAGTATCATGAACCTGTACTAACAAAGGATTTCAACAACCTTGTGGAAGGAAGCTTTAATTTCGAAATGATCGACAACTTAGCAAGGACAGTAGTGGGAGCGACAGAGGTAGGTATGGGGCAACCAGACAGGGCCAGCCACACGTGGATTTTGCAGACGACATAGCCGAGTCAACAGCTGCAGGCAACACCATGTTTAATCACGACGAGACAGACGAGGAACCACAGAGAGCCCTTTGAACACGACTCACAGAAGCTGCCCAACGACGCTGCTGTAGAGGCAGAGGCCAGGAGAGAGGAGGGGGTCGGGGTGCCACCGCTGTCGTCTTGCTTGCGAACCTGTGTGCTTGGCGTCACGGCGGCACCTACCTCAGAGCCAGTCTCCACGATGGCTGGGTCTTGGTACTCCTGACCTTCAGCTGATGCCGTGCTACCACCACCACCAAGGCTCACCAAGGTGGTTGGATACAGGTATGTGGGGTGTGCAGTGGCGGGATGGCTTGTAGCCTGTAAAGTACAAGATATGCACAACAGGGCCCAACCACTGCAGCTGCAATTATAGCTGCAATTGATTTTGCCCCGTTAGCAGCCTACGCAAATTATCCAACCATTGCACTTTAAACCTATGCCGCTCATACTTGTATTTTATTTTGCTTGTCATTCACCAGAGCTCATCTTTGCACCACAAAAATGTCACATCAATCCCAGTTCTCAATATTGCAGTGCTCCTACAAAGCACACTGCAGTTCATTTCCTCAAGCAAGCCTGCAATTACAAGAGGCTTCCTCTTTGAACTATTTCAAGCCTGACCCGATATGAAGTACTTTACAAAGCATGCACTTATGTTCCATACAAAATCAATCCCTTTTGTTGACCGTAAATAGTAACAAGATTCAATATTTGCAAGCAAATTTTGTTTCGCATTGTTTACACACTGATGACCAGAATGAGAGAGATGAAAAATGCACCATTTGCCAGATAGCATAAAAATAACTTCCACGGTGTTATATATCAAAATACTTGCTTCCAGTGTTTATATAACCATGCGTAAGAAAGTGCATTTGTTGTTCTGACATCTATGTTAGGCTAAAAAATGTGGATTGCCTGACATTCCATACAAGTGGACAACATCGACTCTGAATCAACAGAAATTTTATTGCTGGGCAATGCTAAATGTGATGCATTGCATTTGCCCATTATAGCTTGCTGTCCAAACCAATCAATACAAAAGGCACTTATCCAAGCAAAAGTGCAGACACGTAGGTCATGACCATCTTCAATTTTATGCAATGAAGCCCCAAGAAGATCCTTTTGCACAAAGCGTGAACAAAACCTCAAAAAGAGCAAAATTAAGTTTGAGCTTGTTATTTCACATTAGCCAATTAGCACATAATAAAAAATAATAATAATAATAAAAAGAAAAACAAGGACAGCTGGCAGCCCCACAACTGCTGACCATCTTAGTGCAACATTTATTTCAGAAACTAAACCTCCTAATGTGCCAGAAGCCAACCAATGACCACTTTTTAAAGGTGAAAGTAATCAGAAAAGTAGAACTGAACAAAAGTGAGAGCAAAGAAGAGTCCAGACCTGCAGGGCGTGCCTGGTGGTCCCGAGGAGCGAACGAAAGTGGGCAAGAATGTCGCGGCAGAGGGACAGGAAGAGAGATGCAGAAAGCAGCACCAGCAATGGCAGCAGTGAGGAAAGGAAAGGGAGGGAGAAGAGATAGAAGGAGAAGAGATAAAAGGGAGAAGGACGCCCTCCACCCCGGCTCAGAAAGTTCGGTCTCGCAGCAGGTAGGGCTGCCGTGGTCCCGATTGCATCCCACCATCTGACTCCAGGAAGGATGAGGATGGTGGCGCCACACCAGGGGAAGGCGGTGTTCCACCACTGCTGCCCTACAAGCCGCCAACACCTCACACTCAGATGACTCGTCCGTCACACTAGTTAAGGGGTAGCCTCATAAGAAAACACACAGAAGCAGTTGCCTCAGCCTTTTCTTTCTCTGGCGGCTTGTTTCTTTAACTGAAAACATATGCAAATTTCAGTGACAGGCTGCACAAGATTATTCATTAAGGGACCTGTATGAAGTGCTTTTGCTTAGATCCAGCGTTTTGAGGATGTTTTTTCGAACAGATGGTACAAATAGTAGAGCAAGACCAGTTACTGTGGAAAAAGCCACTGCCTTCCATTTATCATGAAGGCATGTTAGGAATGACCATAGGAATAAAACCCTGATGCTTGAGAGCAGTTGATCAGAAAGGGCACGAAAGCTAGTCATGGCAGCAATGAACCTGCAAATCAGGCAGGTGGCCCAAGTCAGTTGAAAACCTGGCACACTACAAGTATGTGCTATTCATGGAACGGCTGCAGACATTTTACTAAACATAGCTTATCAAGCAGTGTTCTTCAAATAGTATCAAACCTCGATATAATGAAGAAAATTGAAATGTTTTTTAAATATCAGCATGAAATGAACATGTGCTTATAATGAAAAACAAATATGATAAGTGCATTTTCATGACAAATGAAACTTAATTGGTAAAACGTGGTTAAAAAAATTATGGGGTTTTACGTCCCAAAATCACTTTCTGATTATGAGGCATGCTGCAGTGGGGGACTCCGGAAATTTGGACCACCTAGGGTTCTTTAACGTGCACCTAAATCTAAGTACACAGGTGCTTTCGCATTTTGCCCCCATCGAAATGCAGCTGCCGTGGCCGGGAATCGATCCTGCGACCTCGTGCTCAGTAGCCCAACACCATAGCCACTAAGCAACCACGGCAGGTTAAAACGAGGTTCGACTGTGTCCAAATGTTTACAGCATGCCTGCTATAAGAGGGGCTAAATAATATGTAAAGAAAGCTTGTGCACTGTGCAAATATTAATGCGATACTGTGCAGACAAAAGCAAATTTCCTATTCGGGAAAACAAATGGGTGGGCCTTAACTAATGGATATGCAAAATAAGTGAAAGCTTCCAACAAATGGCTTGCATCAGGACAGTAACAGTAACTTCCAGAAAGGACATAATTTCAAAAGCTACCATCTTTGCTCGACACAAAGAATACAAAGTTTCTGAAAAAGATGAGTGCAGCTCCTTGTATGAACACAGCATATCTAGGCCAACTTTGGGGAACTTGCAATATGCTGTTGGCAGGAACCCCTGTTCATGACATGCTCAAATAAATGTGCTGGTTTCAAAAAGTAATACCTTAAAGAAAGAGTAATAATAGCTTCAGCTTTATCATTAAGAAACAAGTTTTACTAAAGTCCGGTATGATCTGCAGCCCATTAAGTCACAACAACTGTGTGACCAAATTCCCATGCAATGAATAAACTGGAAAATACGTCTTTAGGCTAAAATGTTACCACAAAATGCTTTATCAGCATTGTTACTGTCTTCTGTGTCCAGTAGAACAACATACGTTGAAGTATTGGTAATAAGAAAAAAGTGTGCTGGTGCTTGATTAACCCTTTGAAGGTTTTTGCAGTACATGTACGGCGGCGGTTTTCTGTCCCGCAAGGTCTTTGCCGTACGGGTACGGTTTCGACCCTCCGTTTTAAATTTCGCGCCATAATGACGATGCGTGCTTACTGGGAGGTGCTGCCACCTCTTAGGACTTGCAAGAAGCATTTGAAATTTGCGCTACCTTCTTGGGGAGACAAACAGAACTCATTTCTAGCTTCAGTGCATCGTGCAGACAGCGGCAACACCCCTTTTGCGGTTTCGGGTTCGCTGCGTGATCGCAAGAGAGGCGCGCGAAACGTCATTTTTCTACGTTTCTCTCTTTGTTGGCACTCTCTTGCAGGGGCGGTGGAAGTTGATTTCTACATTGATTGGCGCTACTCTTAGCTTGTTTATCACCGCCGCTCGCAAGGTATTCTCCCTCTTAGCGGCAACATGCTTTCGCGGTTTCGTTTCCGCCGTGTGATTGCAACAGAGGCACGCGAAACGTGATTTTTTTCTTTGTCTGCACGCCCTCGCAGGGGCGGCGGAAGTTGGTTTCTATCTTGATTGGTGCTGCTCTTAGCTTGTTTATCACCACCGCTCATGAGGTATTCTCGCTCTCTGTGGCAATGCGCTTACGTGAGAGTATGCCTCAGACCTCTGCCCAAGGCAGCCGCACGCAGAGAAGATGTCATGTGTGCGCCAACGCAACTCGTCGCTCCAAGAGGAGAACAGACACTCATTTTAGGGGTGTAGACTGCGATAAGGCGCTGTGCGTAGAACAGTGTTTCAAGGAGTACCGCTCTGAAATACTATTGAACATTTTGCAGTTCTGAGTGATGCCGACACCAAAATACTGTTCCTAATTTTTTTTTACTATTTATTCCTGACTATACATTTTGTACATTCAAGATCCACAATAATGTAATTTGACCACCTGGGAAGGTGTTCTTCAAAATAATTCGTCCCTCAAAGGGTTAATAACAATAATAGAAAAGAACAAGTTTAACCAAAAACACAGATGCTCAAAGTAGCACTGCAAAGGAACGTTCAAAGAAGGAATAACAAATCTATCACTTACAGGTGGGGCCCATCTCCATTGTCCATTAGCTGCATTCCACTGAAATAAAGCATAATGCAATGCTCAGCAGCAATAATGACTTCACAACTTAACATGTGGTCTCCACATTATTTGCAGTAGAAAATTGTGACCCGTTTTTGAATTTCAACATACTGAGGAGAAAACGAATTAATTCAAGCTCTACAAGGATAATGAATAAATGCCAGCCAGTACTGGATCTGCAACCTGAAAGGACTTAGAGGCATGAGAGGAATCCCGAGCACTTGCACAGTGCGGCGACCACACTACAGCTTTGTCAGATAGCGAACACAAATGATCTGCCCTAGAATGGTACCTACCACATTTGGGTACTGGAAGGTCTGCTGTGGGTAGTAGACAGATGGCTGATACACAACAGGGTATCCAGATGCAGCTGTGTTGGCTGCAGCAACAGCTGCAGTGGAAGTCTGCAATACCAGCATGCATGCATTATTTGTTTTAGCTGCACTATTTGTTTTAGCTGCCACGTAATAAGAAGGGAGGGGAGACTACAATAGAGAATTACCTAATAAGTGCACTGTTTCAGTTGTACACTGTTGGAGAAGCCATTGAATTTTGTTCTAAATTGTGCAAGGAGTGCAAGATTTTCACAAAAAACATTAACTAAGCAGAGTCAAAAAGTGGCATCAGTGAATTTTGTATGAATATGCAAAAAAACTGGCACAAATACATTTTGCTGCCACTAACTTCCTTATAATTGGTGAATTTATTCACCTATTATAAAGGACAGAAGTTTGGTAGTAGCAGCACCTGTCTTGTGCTAGGTTTATAGATGCTTTATGGCACCGCAGTATTGGTGCATTAATATTAGACCACATGGGTGCACTGGCATGAGTGGCCGTGCTCAGAAAGGCTGGCTGCGAGACAACTGCAAGGCTACAAACAGAACAACATGCTTTGCTGGTACCAGGGTATGGACACAGACTGCGTCAACAGCCACATGCACAGATTAATACAAAACAAGCAGTTATTCAATCCTTAGTTATTCTAAGGCTGACATCATTCGGTAGTGTGCGCTATGCTGCCACGAGTGTACATGTAAAGCCGGATTAAGGGACTCTGGTAGAGCTTAGTTCAACAAACATGATTGCCTAACGCTAACTGTGGGCACCGTGTTCACATTGCCACATTTGTGCAAAAGTATGTTGTGTGTATTTTATTGCTCAGCAGTTGCTCGAGCTGCTTATGTACATTCTCTGCGTTATTTTGCTTGACTTGGCCTGGAGTACTTGTGCATATTATGCACTAATCAGTGGTGTTGCAACTAACCAAGGAAGCTGAAAAGTTTTATTACCGGCCCAGCAGTAGCGATGCCAAGGGTGGCAGGTATTGTACCTATAATCTCATGCTTCAGAACCAGCCTAAACACAATTCACTGTACAGGGTAATGCGCTAGAGCCAAGACGTTTACTTTCCTACTGAGCTTGATACAGAGCACTGCCGATGCATAGTCACATGGTACGTTTTTTAAATATTTCACTGGCTTTCTTTAACATGTGGAAAAAATGATCCGTACAAAATGTAGCATATTAGAAAAATTGAAAATGATGTTTCCAATGTCACTCTAATACCCTAACGTTGATATGTCCGCCGAAAATATAGTAATTAAAAAGTCTGTGAACGAAGTTTTGTCCCATAACTGACTTCATCCCCATAGAAGGCTTCCGTATAAAGAGTGTGCATGATAGCTGGGATGCCCTGTATACAAGACAGACCTACAGGATATATACTTCGCAACAGCAGTTACTGTTTGCCGCAGAACACTTACATGATTCGTAACAACCATTCTCTACCAGACCAACCATTTCTTTTTTTTATTGTGGGGTTTTACATGGCAAAACGAAAATCTGATTATAGGCACGCCGAAGTGGGGGGGAACTTCAGATAAATTTTGACCACCTAGCGATCTTTACATGCACCCAAAGCACAGTACGTGGGCGTCCTTGTATTTCGCCCCAATTGAAATGGGGCCACTGCTGCTGGGATCAGACCAAGCATGCCTCATACAATGTATATGTCAACTGGAGTTGAATCTCTGTACATTTTTGCATTTTGCCCACATCAAAATGTAGCCAGAAATAAAACCTGTGAACCGATGCTTAGCTGCACGGCACCACAGCCACTAAGCCACTGCAGCGAACTGCAGTCTTAAAAAAGAAAAACAACCACAAACTGTCAGTGATGGGGTAAAAAGAGTGTTCACAAACCTGAGTAGCTGCCGTGGGTGAATACTGGTATGTGAGCGCATCAGGATGAAAGAACGCAGTGCCATTATGGTACATGTAAGGAACACCGTTTTGGTACAGAATCGTCCCTGGTTGGACTGACTGGGCTGGGTCTGTAGTCGCAAGAGCAAACGTAAAACAACACACCAGCACACTTGAAGCAAGCTGCATACTGGACATGCAAGGCCAAAAATCAAAAACATGAAACAATTCAAAGAATAACAGCATACATTTGTTCTGAAAAAACTAAAGGCAAAAATGGGTGCTTCAAGTCAAATATTCTTATACGATAGAAACTGTGTCTACACCCCTCCCATTACAGAAAATACGGAAAATAAAAAAAAATGACCTCTTCCTCATGAAACATAAAATAGTTTTTTTAAGAATCAAACATTATTTAATATACCATTGCTGATACAGTAAACCCTTGTTACAACTAAGTGAATCAGACTGCAAAGAACTCTGACATAAGCGGTAATCGTATAAAAGCAGATGCACCATTAAAGTTGTAACAATAGCGTCCAAGCTTTTTGGCAACACCGCAGAAGTAAAGAAAAAGATGCCCAAACGCTCCCAGCTCAGTGACAGCCATTCTTGTATCTATATTATGAGAAAGATAGTCTGCTGCAAGTGTATAGTCACCAACGCTGCATTAAATTGTGTTGCAAAGAAGGTGCAAGCAGCTGCCTGTCATTGTCGGCATCTCCCAAGGTTCTTCGCCCCAACCCCCTCTGACAACAATTTCTTTTCGAGTACTGACAGCGCATCTGCACAAGACAACTTGGTTAGACTTCCACTTAGATTTACAAATAACTACATGAACATCAAGGACTCACTTTTGCAATCATTTCGTTGCTGCTGCTTTTGCCTTTTCCAAAAATTCTTCACCATGTTTGATTGTAACAAATTCCATTTTTCAACATTTCCCAGCGTTTTATCACACGTGGCCGAGCGGAACTGTGCTCATCTTTTTCACAATGCTAAATTTGCACCTTGGTTGTGCACTTACTGCTTTAAAAATGCTTGAAGATACCTTTTATGCTCACACTCCTTGCTTAAAACCATAACTATGCAACGCCGCAGTGGCTGATGTCAAGGGGAACGATAGGGAGTCTGGTGTTGCTAGTTGCGTAATGCGGCGTTCGCTTGCTAGCTGAATGAGACTAGAGTCAATAGGGCACTCAATAAGCCCTTCAGTGGAAGCAGCGGCAGTGCTATCTTCGAAATGGAACAAAATAATGCATGTAGCGTTTCCCTACTACTTTCTATAAGAATGCTATGCGCAATGGACTTGCAACTGGATTGAATTGGGCTGGATTTTTTTTGCCAACGTGGCCATACAAAGTGCCAGACGCAGATAAAAACGGGGCACAACTGCAATTTCCAGGAGATGTTTCTGCAATCCGTATAACTGGAGGAAATAAGACAAAAATCCGGGAGTCTCCTGGATAATCCGGGAGAATTCGCCAGTATGCTTCTGTAAAAATCACTGCATAACTGTGGATCATCCCATGGTTCCTCCTGAAATAGGCCTGCTCAAGAAAACTCTGCGTGTGCAAAGCAGTTAGTGATCTTTGTTGGCGAATGTTCTTTTCATGAATGACAGCAAATGAATGGTGCTGAAAAGGTCTATGCTTAAAGCCTTGAAGGCATTGTAAGCAACAAGCATCCCTTGCGGAAGACTTTTGCGGTAAAGCTTGCATGAGAAGCCACACAATATCCTAATGAACCCCCTACAAATTTCTCAACAGAACTATACAAGATGAAACAGCACCAACATGCAGCTTGTCACACTTGCCAAAGCTGCCGAAGCTGAACAGGCCTCAGTATGCACACGAACAGGCATGCCCGCACTGATGCCACGACTACCGTGACGCGTGTGCACAGCACAGCAAAAGCTAGCTAAAGCCACGAAAGCAAAACTGAAGTCCGTGCATCTCCAGTGGTGCAGTGAATATGATGGCCACATGCGCATCATGAACACAGGGTGAGAGTATAGCGAGATTCTCCTGTGTCACTTTCCCATGACCTTCGAGGTTGGAAGTGTGCAATCTGACAATCTCAAACGCTTTGGCTTATGTAGGTGGCAGGCACTGCACACCATCTTTAGCCAAAGTCACTAAACCTCTAGTGTAGTCGCTGTGACTGTTCTCAGTTTCTCTGTGTCGCATTTGAGGAAAAGGAGCAGGAACGTTCCCACTGGTATGCATTTGCCATACTCTGCGCCTTGTTAGATATGGGGCTGTTTCCTGAGCCTACTTCAAATTCCCCAGACCACTTCGAATCGCGCCACTTCTAAGTAAGGGATGCAGAAACACGGATGACACATTCCAGAGGATCGCTCGAGCCAACAAGTTCACGTGCCAACAAGTTCGTATGCCGCGGTAGCTATTCAATGCTTGAGTTTTCCAGAAAACGAAGGAATCGCCCGGCATTGTTGCAAGGAAAGTGGGTCCCGAAACAAGACGGCTGTGATGTACCGGGAAGGCCTGGCAGCGTCGCACCGGTCGCCTTTGAAGAAGGCATTTGCCACCACAGCGGGGCCGAACCACCGGGAGCAGGTGGGCCCTCGGACAATGGAGCCCAATCATCCCCCCTTCGCCGCCTTTGAAGAGAGCATTGCACCACAGCAAGGCAAGACCGCGGGGAGCCGCCGGGTGTGACCTCACCGCACGGGTGCCTACCATTGGCCGAAGGTGGCGTCATCGGAGCGGACTCTCCCATTGGCCGAACTTGATGCGACTTCCAGTCCTCGAAGGGTTTAAAAGAAGCATTCCAGAGAGACCAGAGCATTCCCCGATTCCCTGATTGAACTCTCTCGAACTTCTTGCCGCGGGCCACAGCGTCCGAGTTGCTGCCGGCCCGTAATGACTGTACAACTGTTACTTGTCTCTCACCTCTCTGTATACAATGTAAAATAAATTCCCCCAAGTTTGGTTTTCATCCCGACGTCCGTCCCTCAACCCCTACTGCCTTTGGTAGGGCAGGGAGAATGTGTAGGACAAGGCTGCCACTTGGTCATCTCAAGATTCCGAACTTCTGCCAGTTTGCTTCTCGTAGTAAGTGGAGCCTGCTGCCCCATTTTAGACTGGAGTATTGCGGCCTAAAATGCATGCGTACGAGTCAAGATCGCGTGACATTTAGATAAACTCTTTTTCTAGCGTGGCACAAATGGCAATCTTTTTAGGTTTCGCTAAGTTTTTTTTTTTTTTCAGTACAGACTATTGCGTTTAAATTTTACGCAATACCTGAGAGCAAAGCAGAATAAATCCGCCTTTCAGACGTACAACTTTTTCTTATTATTATTATTGCCAAAAACAAGATTGTAGAATAACACTGAACAAAACTTGTAAAGATACATCTAATAAAGGGAAAATAAGACATCCATCCAATCTTAGCAATTGCTACGAAGAAAACCCCATACAGGTTCCTCTAAAGAAGTTTCGCAGCTGAAAAAAAAATTCGTCCTGGTCCGGGACTCTAGCCCCGGACCATAGTCTTTCTGGGGCAGCCATTCCAACATCTTAGCTAACCAGGCAGCTAGCAGATGGCAGGGCGAAGTTGAACTTAACAACTCGAAGCAAAGGTAAGAATTTGATGTAATAGTTCTGCACTAAGTAATCAAGAAAGGAAAGAAGACATCCACCCACTCGTAGCAATTGCTACAGAGTTAGTTAAATGTGGTTTAGTGGCGCAAAAGGGGCTAAGGCTATGCTGCGCCAAACATGAGGTGTTTTACGATACTATTTAAGAGGAGAAAGGCTGTGTTAATCTATATTTTGTGTAAAGGCCAGTGTCGTCTAGGAATTTACGCAGGTCAGGTAATGGGACCATCAAATCATCTAAAATTAAAGCAGGATGCAAAGGTATGTGTAGTTGATATTAGTTGTGCAAAAGGCTTAGTCTTTGTGCTTCAATATGAGTGCATGTGAGTAATACCATATTTACTCGCATGATGATCGCACTTTTTTGATAAAAAAA
Organism: Dermacentor andersoni; assembly: GCF_023375885.2. Taxonomy (NCBI): domain Eukaryota; kingdom Metazoa; phylum Arthropoda; class Arachnida; order Ixodida; family Ixodidae; genus Dermacentor; species Dermacentor andersoni. The sequence continues at coordinate 87,372,979 of NC_092815.1, forward strand.
ATTGACGCAAATTCAGGGGCGCGATCATTACGCGGGTTAAATTTCCCGAAAGAAAAATTGTTTTTCTTTCCACCCCGCATTTGCTGCGAGATGACAACAGGTCAACAAAATGTCGCCCAAAGGCGAGATCAAAGGTGAGATGTCGGTATTGGGAAGAATTTGAGTCTAGCAGTTAATAGGCGGCTGCCGCTGCATGTAGTGCGGGACACCAAAACAAAATGGCAGCCGGCGGAGCAAGCCGAACACGATTTTTTTTTTCTTCTTGTGGGTACATTACGTATATGGAAACAGTTTCTTCCGTATCAGTAATGAATAATATCATTAATATTGCCAAGTTTGCGGCAATAACGTAGCCATGTCTACTTTGAGGGGACAGAAACAGATGGGCACGCTTAGCTGCCTGTGACAGAAACACAGGGCGGGCATGCTGCGGAAACTGTGGCATTTGTCTTCACTGCGATCCTAATACGGCACGTTTCCGCTAAGGGTGGGCGAATATCTTAGCTGTTTTACAAGCGTAGGTGTATGAATAGGGTACACTTCAAACGTATCAGTGCAAATGTGGCTGCTATCGTTGCCGCTCGCGGTTTGTTGAGTGCCCACGAGTGCAGACGAGAAGAATAGAATGGCGCCTTTTTTGATGTTGTTGTTGACCACAACCATTATAAAGCCTACACATAATAAAGGCAAGTTTGGTTGCAGCTTTCTTTTTTGTCATGGAAGTGCGGAAAGTGATGAAAGGAATGAAATGGTGCATCTGCTTAAGAATGTTTGGTGTGTGCAGACCGCTTGGTTTGTCTTGAAGAGTCGTTCGCGTAGCATTCAAGAGATGGTAAGCGCGATCATTATTAGCTAGACTTGGCACAAGACATATTGCTGCGGCAAATTCGGGGTGCGATCATTACACGGAAAATTTTTTAAAAATCAAATTTTTACGACAAAATTCAGGGGCACGATCATTACGCGAGTGCGATCATTATGAGAGTAAATACGGTATATGCATAACTGTTAGTGGTTCTTGGTATTCCTTGCAGGTTGGTAAGTCTTCTTTTGTAAGTAAATAATTGTGTGTGAGGTGCATGTGCCCAATGCGTAGTCAGCATAAAACTACTTCAGAGAACCACTCCTGGTGGTTACACGACTTCTACTCGCCAAGTACGGGTTTAGTGAGGTTTTGCTTGTCTGTACAATGGTCCTATTCATGTTGCCACTTTGATGTTAAGGCTTTCCTAATCCCAACATGGCTTGGTACCCAGCAGAAACGAATTGATCTCCCGTATTTGTTAAGCGTGACCATGTATAGTAGTTCCCCTAGCAGGGGTTCGCACTCAGATTTCATATGTACAGCCTTCAGTGCACTTAAGGAATCAGTGTATATGACTGTATTTTTGTGTTTGTCAGTGATAATCTTTTAACTACAACCCATACAGCATAAACTTCAGCAGTGAAAACAGAGGCATGTTTTGGTAGACGAATACTTGTTTCCCAATTTTCCGTTACGGCCCCTACACCCGCGTTTTTGTTTTAGAGCCGTCAGTGTAGAATTCCATGTTATTTTTATGTTTGTCCTGAAGAGCACGGAATTCTTGTATAATGTGTTCATGCGGGGTGTCCTTTTTCTTTAAATGTGTTAATGTCCAGTCACATAACTTGTGAAACCGTCCCACAGCGGCAATGGTTATTTTTTGGCAACCTGGAGGACTTCGCGAGGGATGTCATAATCCCAACAATATTCCTCATATCGCAGGACAAGTGGCCTAATTATGTTTGCTTTATTCGTGTAGCGCAAGCGTGAGTTGCACTGTGTGACGATGTTGTAGCATATGTGTTGTGGTGAGGACTGAACTTTGAGCACTTGGGAAAAAGTAACGCTCTGTGCTCCTGTAAGGGAGGTTCATCACACTCAACGTATAAACTTGGGACAGGTGACGTTCAGTAGGCACCACTTGCCAGTCGCAGTCCCAGGTTATGTACTGGATCAAGTCATCGAATGTAAGACTGCCTGGCTGAGCCATAAACCATGCAGCCGTAGTGTAGAATGCTGTGCACAAGAGATCGGTAGATGCGTAAAAGACACGTTCGGTCGGAACCCCAGTGCTTACGAGATAAAACTGACAATATTTAACACTTTATTTGCTTTAATCTTTAGTGCTTTTATGTGAGCTAGGAAGTTAGTTCGGTGTCAAAAGTTACTCCTAAAAACTTGTGGTCTTGTTTCACCAGCAGTATGGAGTCATTCAATTTTAGGACGATCGCTGTGTAGCCCTCGTTTCTGAGAGAACAAAACTAACTCTTTTCTGTGTGGAGAAACGGAAACAATTTTTGTTAGCCCATAGTGTAAGTTAATTTATTGCGATTTGAAGCTGCCTTTCACAGGTTGGCAAATTTGAGGTGGGGCAAGCCACTTGGAGATCGTCTAAGCATACAGAGCACATAAGAGACGACTGTATAATCTTATTAACAGTTTATTTTTACTAGAAACAGTGTTATGCTGAGAACACAGCCTTGTGGAATGCCATTTTCCTGTGTAAATGTACGTGAATGTACCGAGCCCAGACGTACCTGAAATGTTCGATTAGACAAAATCAGCTAGGCAGTCCAGCATTTTACCACGGATGCCGAGGTCAGCCAGGTCTCTTAAAATTCAATATCTCCACGTGGTATCATAAGCGCTTTCTAATCAAAGAAAACTGCAAGGCAGGGTTAGTGTTGTTTGTGTAAAAATACATAACGAATTTCATGTTCTAGATGGACAAGGCAGTAGTTGAACTCTTGTTATATCCACACAAGTGGGGGTCCATAAGGTTTCTCGATTCTATAATAAACGAGAGTCACATTGATAATGCTTTCATATGATTTTGCCAAACAGCTTGTGAGGGCAATGGGTCTGTAGCTGCTTATGGATGTTGGGGATTTGTCGGCTTTTAGAGATGGAACTACTATTGCCTTTTTCCACTCTTCCGGAATTATACCAGATTCCCAGTTTATGTTGAAAAATTTTAGTAGAGCATCTACAGATGCTTGAGATAGATGAGCCAGCATGGCGTAGTGAATACGGTCGTGACCTGGCACTGTCTTTTTCCCTGCAGAAAGGACTGTTTATTTCTTGTTGTGTGTTGGGGGAATTGTACGGTTCATTTGACACACCAGTAGTGGGCAGCTTCTGTTTTTCAGCAGACTATTATTACTTTAAAAATTCCTTTGTATAATTCACTGAACTAGATACACCACAAAAGTGTTTGCCAAGTATATCTGCCTGTTCATATTGTTGCTTCTGTGCCTGGACTTGCAAGTAATGGTATTGTGTAAGATGAGTAATCTCTCCGAAACTTTCCAACCTGTTCGCATTTGTTTAGACGTGAGTGAACTGTTTATTGAAGATATGTATTTCTTCCATGATGATCTTTCTGCCTGCCTTTGGATAAATCGTGATTTGGCTTTGGCCTGTTTAAAGCATAAGAGGTTGGTATAGGTGGGGTGTCTTCATAAGATTCCCCGGGCCTTACTTTTGAAGCTTTTTTGCTTCTGTACACTTGGGAGTCCACCAGGGATAGATCTTTTTGCACACATGGTTAGATGTTTGCGGTATTGCCTTTTCTGTCGCTGAAATTAAAACCACAGTGAACTTTTATTAATTTCATTGACGCTGAGTTCACTTGAAAATACTTTAGTTTTGCATGTTTCACAAAAAGCAGCCAGTCAGCAAGATGTATTTTCCAGCGATGAGGTTTAAAATTTGTAATGGGTAGTGATGATGAGAGTTTGACGACAGCAGGTAGATGATCGCTGCCATCAGGATGTTCAGGACTTCCCATTTAATATCACTAAAAACACACGATGCGCAAGAAGCTAAATCTAGGCAACTAAAAGTGCGTGAAGAAGGCGAGAAATAGGTTGGCGTACCTGAGTTTAAAAGACAAATGTTATTAGATAAAACGAAATCTTTAATAAGCTGCCCTTTTTGGTCAGTTTTATTGCTGCCCCAAAGAGTAGAATGAGCATTAAGGATTCCCACTAAAAGAAAAGGCTTCGACAACTGGTCAATTAAATTTTCCAGATCGCGAGTAGTAAAATGGGTATGGAGAGTAATGTACAATGAACAGATGGCGGTAGTCTTAAATGATAAAACAGTGACAGTTGCAGCCGTGTACGGAGAATTTAGTAGAAAGTTCTGTGTGGGGATGCCGCCTTGAACAATAGCGACACCTCCTGATAGACAGCTGGAGTGCTCGCAGTCCTTTCGTACGACAGTAAAACCTTTAAGAAAATGTATTTTCGGGCCCTAAATTTTGTTTCTTGAAGGCAGAATGCTACTGGTGCTAACTTATATATAATGCATTTGATGTCACCTAGATTGTGAATTAGGCCTCTGCAATTCCAATGAATGATGAAAGCCATTTTATTGGAACTGAAAAAAAAAAATGCTTATGTGTGTCAGCTTAAAAGTTGTAGGTGACATGTATTACAAAGTTGATTACTCGCATTGAGGGCAGGAACCGTTCAGGTTACTGTTGTATCTTGTAACCAGCAGGGGGTCCAGCGCCACCAGTACAGCATAAATAGCCTACCCAAGCAGGGGGACGGGTCTTCAGCTATGTGACGTGCCAGCCAGTCGCCGTCCATAAACATCTTGCGCAACTGTCATCTCTAATAATGGCGACGAGGATGGGATGAACGGCCGGCCCTGATTTAAGCAGCAAGCAGCAGTAGACACCATGGACAACGATCTGCCACCGTCTTCTAGCCACCAACCGTTGGTCGTGCGCCCGACGGAATTCTGTACCACGGCAGGTAACATGGCCATCTACTTCGAGCGGTTCGAGGCTTTTGCAAGAGTGAATAAGCTGGACGAACAAAGCAAGACGGATGTTCTTATTACAATAGTGGGTGACAGCGCGTACGCCACATTGCGGAACTTTATGTTTCCGGAGGCTCCTGAAAAGAAGACGTATCAAGAGATAAAACAGGCACTTCTGAACCATTACATGCCAAAGCGGTCGATAGTCACGGAGCGTTACAACTTCCATAAACGCACATGGAGACCCCGGGAAGCAGTTGACGTCTTCATCATGGAATTGAAGCGGTTGGCAACAAACTGCTCGTTTAGAACGTTTTTAACTGGGGCACTCGGAGACCAGCTCGTCGTGGGTGTGCGCAGCACCGAATAGGTGCTGCAGAGACTACAGAAGCATGGGATACGTGTCAACGCTGATAAATGTCAATTTCTTAAAAACTGCGTCCGCTACCTTGGTCGCAAAATTGACGCATTGGCATGCATCCTATGAAAGATAAAGTAGAACCCATATTGAGGGCTACAACACCGACTGATGTCTCCGAATTGAAGGCTTTCCTAGGGTTGGTGAATTTTTACGCTAGGTTCCTTTCCCAAACAGAGACCACCTAGGAACTGGTCTACAAGCTCCTCAGAAAAGATTGTCCGTGGGAATGGACAAAAGAGAGAAACCAGCTTTCAGAAATGCAAGCTGCTCCTGAGCGAGGGTTCAGTGCTAGCTTTGTACGATGGAAATAAACCGCTGCGCTTGACATGTGACATATCAGCATACGGCCTTGGAGCGGTGCTCGAGCACACCAAAGGTTGCGGCAGGAGACCTATCGCATTCACGTCACGCACGCTTACAGTGGCCGAAATAAACTACGCACAAATTGAGCATGAAGCTCTAGCCATTATTTTTGGCATTAAAAAGTTTCATAAGTACTTGCTCAGTCAGCAGTTCGAAATAGTGACTGATCATAAGCCGCTGATGCAGTTTGATCCAGAGAGACACAGCAGTCAAGTAGTGATAGCAAGAGTGCAGCGATGGAAAAATTTCTTGGCCTGTTATCAGTATGTCATCAAGTACAAGAAGGGCCAACAAGTGGGCCATGCAGATGGCTTATCGAGGCTTCTGTTGGAAACAACTACGGGGGAAGAACAAGAATTTTTTTTTTTTTTCGCCTCTATCAGAGGTTCCCTTTACAGCCCAGGAAGTGGCTGAAGAAACAAGCAGGAATGAGGTTCTGAGGGCGGTAGTAAACATGACGTGGCACGGTTGGCCTCAAGAAAAAGAAGAGCAATACCGACCATATTTTAATCGTCGACACGAGTTGTCGATAGAGCAGGGTTGTTTGTTGTGGAACAGTCGGGTTGTTATCCCGAAAGCTTTAGGATAACTGTTCTGTCTTTATTACACGAGAGCCACCCAGGAATGACGAAAATCAAAATTCTGACGCGTAGTTGCATTTGGTGGCCAAATCTAGATACAGAACTAGAAGACGTGGTACGAGCGTGCGAGGTCTGTCAATGTGTACAGAATTCAGCACAATCAGTACCGGTGTAACCATGGCCTATAGCTACTAACGCTTGGGAGAGGGTTCATTTAGATTTTGCAAGTGGAAGGGAGATCATTGCTGCTGATGGTAGATGTGTACTAAACATGGCTCGAGGTAAGAGTAATGCACGGCACATCAGCCACATGTAGCCACGGTTGAGGCAGTAAGGAGCAGCTTTGCAGCGTATGGCCTGCCCAGTGCCGTCGTGACCGACAACGGTCCACAATTTAGATCCAGGGAATTTCAACACTTCTTGGAACAAAACGGTGTAAAGTCACTTTTCATGCAGCTGTATCACCCCCAGTCAAACAGTGCAGTGGAAAGGTTGGAGCAGTGGGGGATCGTGAAATTATAGCTAAAAGATGAAAGAGCCAGCCGGACGCAGTCGTTACAACACCGCATTGCAAATTTCTTGTTTTCATACAGGACGACGCCATACTCGTTCTCAAAACCAGCGCCCTGCGAGTTGTTTCTCGAACGAAAAGTCAGAACCAGACTGTTCATGCTGAAACCATGCAGGATGAAAGTGTGGAAAAACAAGTGAAAAAAATAAGCTCACGGCAGATGCAAGAAGAGGTAACAGCCACGACTTTACGCAAGGCGAAGAGGTATATGTCCGTACTGTTGGCAACAAGAGGGTGAATTAGTGGCTAGGGAAAATTGTAAAGAAGGTGTCAAAAGTGACGTTCCTGGTACGTGTAGGTGGGGTTCTTAGGTATTGCCATGCCGATGACTTAAGATGTAAAGTAGAATCACCAATGGCTCGTTGGTCCGAAATAACGCTTTCGGAGAATGCAGGTACTCAAAGCGAGGTACTCCCTGAAATTTTACCAAGGGAGGGGGCATTAGAAGCAGTCACGTCCACTCAGCCGGCGGCCCCATTAGCAGAGGGCCAAGCAACCAAACAAACTACCCCACAGCAGCCAGTTGGACCAGTGCCCCTGCGGCGATCCACTAGGATCCGGCAAGTGCCCGGAAGGTACGGGTACCAGTAGCCAAATAAAGGGAAGAAAAGTGTTGTATCTTGTAACCAGCAGGGGGCCACGCTTGTGGGCACTCCAGTGGCACCAGTACAGTATAAATAGCCTACCCAAGCAGGGGGGCGGGTCTTGAGTTATGTGATGTACCAGCCAGTCGTCAATAAACCTCTTGCGCAACTGTCGTCTCTTTAATAATTACCTGTCCCTTTCTCTGCGCAGTTACAAGATCAAGATCAGTTACAAGTTCTTGGTGCGCTCTAAGGAGTGCGGACCTTTTGGCATCAATGACGCCAGGGTTTTCGGATTGACCTCCATCGCCTTTTCCGAGGTGCTGGATGATCGAGAGCCAGGCACCGAGATGTGCGTCTTGGGCCGTGGGGTTCAGTTCAACTTCGGGCCCTGCGGCACTGCAGTCTGCCGGCCTGTCTTCGACGATGATGGAGCAGCACTGGCTGCAGCCACCAAGGGGGCGGTTGGAGTTTCTACAGGAGTACCGGACGTGGACCCTGTAGACTCCTGAAACTGGTGTGGCTGCCCCCTGCCGCGTCACACTGGCATAGCTTACTCGAGGTAAGTGCTCTAGCCTTTTCCTCGCTTGATAGAATGAGATCTTTTTCCTAACAGTTATTGCGATGATTTATTTTTCTCTTTTCCAGCAAGGGCAGCTCTGTGAGTAAGCTGAATGATCGTCCTTGCAATTGAAACATTGTGCAGGAGCATTGCGTTTGTCAGATGGATGGTCATTGGCACTACACTTTGCACGTTTCCTTTCCTCTGCATGATTGTGATGCATGTCCAAACCTCTGGCACTAGAAGCAGCACCTCGGGTTTGGTGTGTATGGTCAGACGATTTTCAGGGAGCTTGCATTGAGTTAACTGTGCACATTACTAGAATCAAATGTGAGTACTACATGTTTTGTGGGGATCTGTTGGTCGTTTCGTCGAAGTGTGATCCTTTGTACCTTGATTACGTTTTGCTCCTGGAATCCCTGAAGGGGCTCTTCGTCATTGAAGTTCAAGAAATCCTTTTCCGATATTACTCCTCTGCTTGTGTTGAGTGAGCAATGCGGGGAGATTGTGACATTCATGTCACTGATACTTGTGGGTTCAGCAATTTTTTTCGACTTGGTCTTTCTTTGTCAGTTTAAGGAGGAGGTCTCCGTTTGTCATCTTTGATGCTTTGTAGCCTGATCCGATCATTTTTGATAGGCATTTTGATACTAAGAAAGGTGATAGTTTTCTAATGCCTTCACTGTGAAGGACATGGAACTTCGAGAAGGTGTCATGGTTCAGTTTCAATAGGAACTGGAATGTTGCCTTGGTGCGCCCTCGTTTTTGAGAATGATCTTGGAGGGGGGGGGGAGCAGTTGCCATGTAAACACTGGAAGATTCGGCGGCGATGGTAGCCACCCACCACCAAGCCCAACAAGGGGACGCTACTAGGTTGGGAATAATACCTGCAGACCCCAGCCATGCATCGCTGCAATAACCTTATATATATATATATATATATATACCCAGGACTGGATACATTACACACGGTTGACCCTTGCCGCCAGGAAATTCAGCAGTAATAAGAAGTGAAGAGAAGACAGGATAGATGGAAAGGTGAGAGAAAGACGAAGATGGAGAGGAGGTTAGGAAAAGGCAACTGCCGATTTCCCCCAGGTGGGTCAGTCTGGAGGAGCCGTCTATGTGAAGCATAGGCCAAACAGGTGTGCTGTGTCCGCCGGGGGGGCCTTAAAGGTCGGAACAGCCAGCATCGGCTCAGCCTCCAGGATCCTTCTTTCCCCAGACATGGCTAAGCCGCACACGGCTACACGTCGGAGGGTCCAACCTTCGTGTGCTCGGGTACACGGTGTCGCAACACATCAAACGTCTGCTAACACAGACAGTTAAAGAAAAATGTGTACTGGTCTGGGACTCAAACCCGAGACCATCGCCTTTCTAAGACAGCTGCTCTATCATCTGACCAGGCGGCTAGCAGGACACATTTTTCTTCAATGTGAGGCTTTTCTTTTGAGGAGCCCATATGGGTTTCCTTTGTAGCAACTGGTACTATTGGGTGGATGTCTCATTTTCCTTTTATTAATTATTTATCTCCACCTTGTGGGTTTCTGGAGAACTATTACATCAAAGATACACCTGTATATATATAAAAAAAATATTGCTAAACAATTTTTGAAGCCTACAAAATGTTTAACTATCTAGTAGCAATTATCTGCAAACAAATAAATTTTTCTTTGAAAACTACTTGTGCTACGAAAATTTAACTGGAAGCTCAATAGTTGGGGCGGCAGGCTGCAAAGCATAGGAGAAACATATGAGAATGTTGCAAGCCTTGCAGTAAACTTTCGTTTTCTGCTGAATTTTGCCATCGTAATATTTCTTGCAGTTTTGGTATGTCTCAATGTTAGCTGGCTAGTGCTGAATGGCTTCAGTTGGGGGAGGAGCACGAACTAGCGGTGCATCCTCAAGTTCCAGGCCGATTTCTGTTGTCGCTCCGAATATCAAAGTATCAAAGGCAGCCTCCTCCGTCTCGCTACTGCTGAAGTCATCGATAAAATCAGCCGCAGAAGCAGTGCAATCACGATATCTGCAATGTTCCTGAACACGCGCACTGCTTGCACAGGCGGTTATTTTCAACTCCGACAAGCATACACGCGTTTTTGGAGCTAGTTTACAAATCGCCGCCATGCGGGAAGAAAAGCTAAACTTCATAAGAAATGAAAGCATAGTTCTACTTCAGTACTTAGTTTAATACGATGACCAACGGGTTCAATAAGAAAATAGTTGAAGTGGTAATTTGAATGAAATGATTTCTTTGTAACGAGAGTTTACTGTATCTAGCATCATCATTTACGATCTACTCTTAGCTTCTCAGACTACTTTATAAAGCTGTCTTCTCAGAGTACAGTAATAAAAGCGGCTCAAAGCAACAGTTACAAGCTGCGCACTTGTACTGAGCAATGCTACGGCCCAAAAGCAACTCACCATATGCCCTGGAAAATGGCTAGAACAGAACAGAAAAAAAAAGAAGGATAAGAAATAATGTGAGGCACGATACCAAGTACCAGATTCCATATACAGTAAGTAAAAAGGAGAGGACAATACCTGCTTTTTTATTGCTGGGGCAATGTTCAGTCTGCGGTCCCTAAGCATAATGTTATTTCCCTAGAACACACGAGAATAATGCCATACCTGCATCAGCCTTTCACACACAAAGTGAAACTTCTGAACAACATACAAGAACAAAGGCATAAACTGGAAGAGGTACAAATTCACAAGCATCACATACGAGTAGATCTTGAAGCATTTTGAAGCTTTTCTGAAGAGGTATCACAGAAAGTGCAATTTCAATAAGAACTCCTAGAGAGTTTTCTTTCTTTGGTAGTGCACAGTGGAAAGCTGATAGTTAATGTCAAGAGGAGTAGAGCTAAAGCGAACCTGAACTAAAAGCATGCTCTTCCAGGACTGAGTTATCTAATACAAAACATTACAAAAAGCTTCACCCAAGTTGCTGCTAGTTGAATAGATGAATGACATTACTCATAACTTAAAGGGGCCCTCAAACACTTTTCTAACCAATCATAAAATGGCCTCGCTATTAAAGGACACGATCTGGTGAAGCTTAAGTCGAGTTATTGCACCAATATCAGACTTTCTCTCTTTTCGTCTCCAAGAGGCCAAAGGGGCCAAAAGTCTAGTGTCACGATAGCGAAAGGGCTTGTCTCAGTGCCCTGTATAGACTACGCTATGCAGCCCGCCATTGCCATCTATGAGACCACACACAACAGCTGACGCAGCTAAGCGCAGTGCAAAGGTAAAATTATTTTTCTGTCTTTTTGAGATTGCAGACATATATATTTTTCATTTATTTAGCTAAAGATTACCAGTTATGTATTATTGCTGATGCTCTTGTGATCACAAAATCAGCCAATTGTGTTGGGGGGCCAGCTGCTTTCGATGATGCTGCAGAACAGCATTCCCGAAGTGAGAGCAAGCTATTATTCACTGTTCTTGACAAAAGATCGTCAATTCTCTGCTGCATGCAGTGCAGTAATATTTGGGTCACAGGTTCACAGCAGCCTCTATGACAGATCGGCAATGTTTTCTTGCTCTGTTCAAAAAGTGTTTGTTTCAGGATCCCTTAAATGGCTTTATCACCTATGTTTGCCACTTGCATGCTCATATGCCTTAAAAAGTGGATAGACATTTCTTAAAATATGCAAACACCACAAGAGATTGTCAAGCATTATGCCTTGCATATCAAATTGCACTGCTGGCACCACAGGATCCGAGACAGCATGATGCATGGTATACAGCACAAACGTTTATGTCTAGATTATTTATGTGGCCTTGGCTGTACAGGCTCAACAAACCATTGCCCATTTAATGCTGTTATCATGGCTGCTAAATAAACATCTGCATTACAGGAAAATAAAATCACAAAACATTGACAACTGAGGTGTGGTTGGTGGTTGCAGTGAGGTGGCAATGCCCCTATTTGCATAATAAGCAGAAAAAAAAACTAAGCCTCAGGGAATACCAAAACAGACAAGCTTAAGTTTTGTAGAGAAAGAAGAAAAATATTGCCAGCAGCAATGCGAGGGAACATCATATCTAGTGGCCATGACAGTAGTGCATTGATGTCCGAGTAAATGTGCTACGTAAAGTACCGTATTTTCCTGACCATAAGTCGCACCCCCTCCCCCTATCCCAACCCCCTCTACGAGAGTTACGAAGAAAAAAATGGTGTATAAGTTGCACCACTTGTATAACACATATTCTAACTCAGTCGGCATGATGAAACAATTTTGCACGCTTGTACACTCATCACAAAATGACATACTTACTCATTTAGGGCATTAAAATTCCATAAGCAAAATCTTTACAAGCCGCAAGTTATCACAGAAGAAAACTTCAACCAACATTCCTCATTTATGGCATTTTACTTGAATCCATTGAAGGCCTTATCCTCTGACACAGTCAAAAAGTTCAACCACTTTGTTCGGCAGCATCGCAGGGTCACCGTTGTCGGCATTGCCTCTGTGGCGTGGTGTGCTCAGGATGAACATGCAAATGATCACAACATGCCTGCCTGAACCTGAACATACACATACAAAAGCGAAGTGGCAGCTGGAAGTACTGAGACTTCTCTCGTGCGCCACTGATATTGTTGATACTAAAGTGGTGCCTTTTGTGATGGGTATATCTTGAACAACAAGAGAAAGAGAGAAAAT